>NC_051064.1:40549413-40685863 GCF_004664715.2 Peromyscus leucopus
ATGGGTGGGGGTGGGTATATTTTTGGCATACTGCCTTGGAGGGTGCGTGTTTTGTCTGTGGTTGGTCTGCCGTTTGCGAGCACGTACAAAAAAGGACAAGGTCATTATCACTCAAGCATTAGCCGCTCTGGAGTGTGGCTCCTCCCCCCAGATCTGGCTTTACCTAATATCCACACAGCATTTGCACCCCCAGGACTGGTTAGTCCATTGCACTCGGGAAGGTGTGTGGACAATTGTTGCACGCATAGCCTTTGCACCCCTGGGACTGGTTAGTCCATTGCACTTGGGAAGGTATGTGGACAATTGTTACATGCATAGCCTTTGCACCCCAGGGACTGGTTCGTCCATTGCACACGGGAAGGTATGTGGACAATTGTTAGATGCATAGCCTTTGCACCCCAGGGACTGGTTGGTCCATTGCACTCGGGAAGGTATGCAGGCAATTATGCACAGTTAACTCATCCTTGATCGGTCAACACATCATGAAGTGGGGACCTGATTGGATGAAATACTTGTGTTGCAGAAATCAGACCTATACTCTCTCCTGCTGCTTAATTAATAAAGAAGGGGGAGATGTAGGGAGCCGCTATTCAAAGATGGCGCTGGCTTCCTGGTAGCCTAGCTGTAAACAACTCCATATTTGGCTATGATGCACGAGTATGGTAATTGGCCTTATGTCCTCAGCCTATCCCGTGGCTCCCCATGCTAGCATTCTGGCGGGACCCAATCACAGTACGGCACGTTTGCCTGATTCCCTATATAAGCAGCTGCATTTCAGTCCTGGGGGCCCCTCACCTCCCGCTCTCCCTTCATCAAGAGGCGCTCCAATAAAGTGTGATCTGAGAAGAATCCTCGAGTGGTGGTCATTCTTCCTCGCTGGCCGAGGAGTTCGCCGCAGAAACAGATGCAGATACCCACAGCCAAACTTTAGGGGGAACTTGGAGAATCCTGTGGAAGAGAGGGAGCAAGAATTGTGGAAGCCAGAGGGGTCAAAGACACCACAAGAAAAACCACAGAATCAAGTAACCTGGGCTCATAGGGGCTCCCAGAGATCGAACTGCCAACCAGAGAGATTGCATGGAACTGATCTAGGCCCTTTACATATATGTGACAGTTGTGTAGCTTGGTGTTCTTGTGGGGCTGCTAACAGTGGGAGCATGGGCTGTCTCTGACTGATACCTGCTTTGGGAATCCTTTCCTCCTACTGAGTTGACTTGCCCAGGCTTAATAGTAGAAGAGATGCCTAGTGTTACTGCAATTTGATATGCCATGACTGGTTGATACATATGGGAGGCCTGCCCTTTTCTGAATAGAAACAGAGGGAAAGTGGTTGGGGGTGGGAATGTTGAGGAAAGGATTTGGAGGATAGGAGGGAGGAAAGGGAAACTCTAATAGGGCTGGAAAATTTTAATTAATAATTTTTAAAAGGTTCTAATGGTGCGAAAATGCTAATGAGATTTGTACTTGTGCAGTACATAGTGTGTGAAGTCCTAACATCCTACCAAAAGAACATAATGTGCTATCTTAAAATAGTTGTTTTTCTAGGATGTTCCTACAGATGAAATACATTGCTTCACATCATTATTGAATTCATGCTATATATTAACATTCTCCTGTCTTTTTATAACCTCAAGGCAAACATTTGTAGATTCTCTTCAAGGAGAGAAAAATATAAGAACTTCAACTGTATCCAATTAATTATTTAAACTTAAAAAAACTTTGTGAGTTACCAATTTTTACTTTGTTATGAGCATATAGACAGAAACAATTGTTATAAATATATACACAGAAACAACAAGGGTAAAATTAGGAAAGTATAAATTGTAAACTATAATCATATTGAAAGCATGAATAAAAGAAAGCATCAATAGACATTAACTTTAGGGTAACATGGGTTTGTTATTATTCTTCCTTTGATTTTCTATTTATTTTAGAGTTAAATAAAATATTTTTATATGTCTGTATGTCTCTGTATGTATGCCACATATATGCAGGATCCTGAGGCCAGAAAAGGGCATCAACTCAGCTGGGCCTAGGAAGGCAGGTAGTTGTCTACCTCCCTAGGAAGGAGGTCCTGGGAAAAGTATACAAGTCTCTGGAAGAGCACCCAGTGGGTTCAACCACAGAATCATCTCTCTAGTACAGAATGATAGCTTTTAAAACTATATGATATTCTAAAAACAAACAAAAAAAAAAACTGTGACATTCTAAAACTAGCCTATACACTAGAACCTAATAATAAATTTTGAAAATATTATGTTTAAAGTGAATAAAAGATGAGATTTCTGATACTGCAAATAAGGAAATTATTTCTTTATTTCATTTTTAATGTTTCCAACATTAAATATGACCCTATATGTTGGCATGTTGTTATAAATAACAAAATATTTTACCATACTACTGACAATATTTTAGTACAATAAAACAATTCAAGGAAAAATATCTGAAACATAAGAACAAAATGAACAATGCTAAAGCAAGAACTGGTGGGGTGAAAGCCAGAAAACAATAAAATGTGGCAAACTACATGACTTATAGAAGACAGCCACAAAATTGCTCTTTGAGCAAGGTGAAAATAACATTCCTGGCCAATAAGCATTATAGCCAAAGGACAACTAAATGCAACCTTTTTTTTTTTTTTTTTTTTTATTTATTTAAGGAATGCATTTTAAACCTGATAAAAAGCTAATTCATTTTTTTTTCATGACTAGTCTGCTGTGTGGGTGCTTCTGTGGAATATAGTAGTGGTAGATCAGAGCCCATTATCTGAGAATAAAAGGGAGTGAAGGACTGGCCTGGAAAGCCAATGAGAATCTGTGGTCAAGTGATGGATACCATCTCTGTCTCATAGGAGTGTGAGCCAGGGCAAATTATTATGGAGCATGCAAGAACTCTGTGGTGTCATCTGCACATAATGAGTCTAGAGATGGCACTTTCCACTTTTCTTGGGGAGAAAGGAAAGAAAACATTCATAGTGACTGTGTAAAGCATGATATTTTAAGAGCCAGAAAAATATTTTGTTTGTTACCAGGCTTGGACTTTGTATGATAACACAGTAACAATTTACTGCTTTGAAGTCAGGAACCTAAACAGGATGTGCACTACTTCTTGTAGGTCTTGTTTTTCTTTGATTCCCAATATGCTTCACAATCTCTTGCTCTCTTGGATAAGGCTTTCTATCAGAGGGTCTTTGTACTGCCTTTTCCTCTGGAAAATTCACCTGGCTACTTTTATTTCTTCCTCCAACCCTGTCACATCCCAGAGGCCCTACCCAACATTATGTGTGAAATTGTGTTGTCCTGCGCCCAGAGCTCCCATGTCCCTTATTCTGTTCTGCTAGTTTCTCTAAATAACTTTTCAATATAGAATAATGTATTACTTATGCCAATTACTTAAATTATTTCTCTCATCATTAAATGAATGGACATTTGTAAGTAATAGTTTAACAGGTATAGTTCATAAACCTAAATCAGCATTTAATTCATGTGAGGCATAAACCCATTTTAAAACTTGAAGTAGGCCGGGCAATGGTGGTGCACGCCTTTAATCCCAGCACTCAGGAGGCAGAGCCAGGCAGATCTCTGTGAGTTCGAAGCCAGCCTGGACTACCAAGTGAGTTCCAGGAAAGGCGCAAAGCTACACAGAGAAACCCTGTCTCGAAAAACCAAAAAAAAAAAAAAAAAAAAAAAAAAAAAAAAAAAATTGAAGTAAACATACATTTCACAGATCATTAAAAAAACAAACATTATTGTCAACATCAACTCAATAGTGGATTGAGAATTCAGAAACTCTTTGCTCAAACATACATAGTGAATAACTAACATAAAGCTTTCCATCCCAATAGAGAGCCACTGTTTGCTTTACTTAATATACCGTGCTTTTCCCTGGTAAAGGAGAGTAAAAGGAATTAGAGAAGAGAAGCTCTCCATGCTGCAGGAGGACTAATATAGACACAAAGAAGGATGTTGAATCCCCAAAGCATCACTTATATGTGTGGACAATATCACATTGAAAATGAAACAAAATTCGGGGATCCACTCTAGCACAGAGAATGTACCTATAGATTAGTGCACAGGAAAGAACTAAAGGATTAATAGAGTTTTTTCTCCTTTTTTCTTTTATTTTTAACATGCTATAAGATCCAATAAGGTGTTTTTATTTTTTTTAAAACTGAAAATAATTTTTATAGAATATAGTCTTAGCATGGTTTCTCCACCCACATCTCCATCCAGATCCTCCCCATCTTACCACACATGCAACTTCACAGCTTCTTTCTCTCTCTTTTGAAAAGAAAGAAAAAAACACAGCCAAAAAAAAGAATAAAATAAAACAAACAGGAAACCAACTATAAAGAAAAAGCACAACACACACACACACACACACACACACACACACACACACACCATAAAAACACAAAATTGGAAAGCATAGTGTATAATCAGAAGACCAGCAGTAAGGTAAAAAATGCCCAAACAAACCACTATGAAACAAAAATTTTCCAAAAATACAATTGAGTTCATTTTGTGTTGGTTATTTACTGTTGTGCATGGGGCCTACCTTTACGTGTGATTTGTATACCCAGTGAGAGGCTACTAGAGAATGTTAGCAAGAAGCCTGCCACGGCCATACAGTTTATAAGTAATATAAGTGTCTGAGTGATTATTTTATACTTGGATTGTGGGACTGCGGGGCTTGGTGGAACCTGGAGAGAAGCTCTCCAACAACAGCAATCAGTTGTCACTTGGGAACACCTTCTGTGTTATATATGGGAGATCATGTCCACTTCTCCCTCAGTGCTGGAACCTCGTCTGGCTTAGACTTGTGAAGGCCCTGGGATGAATTCATACATTGTGCCTGGAAGATACTGTTTCCTTGGTGCCATCCATCCTCTCTGGCCCTAATAATTTAAATTTTAAGATTTGATTAATTTTTAAACCTTATCAAAATAATTATATGTAGCAATTGCAAAAACATTCAAATGAGACTCTCTGCTCTCAAGAGAGAGTGCTTATTTGGTCTCATGGTAGACTGCCAGCAATGAAGTGGCTCTACCATTGTGTATCTCATCAATGACGTATGAGAATAGCTTTCTGCCTTAACAGTTCCTGGTAGATAAGTGTTGCTTGTAACACTTTGTATGGCAATACCTCATTATTGGTAAAGCTTGTGTTTTTCTAATGACTTAAGATGTTGCATATCTTTTTGTGTTCTTATGAACTATCTATATATCTCTACCAGTGAATCTCTACCAGCTGTTCAAATTGCTTATTTTTAAAAATTGCATTTACATTTCCTACAGTTGTATTTTTATTTAGATGTTTTAAAATTGGATACTAATCATATATGGTATTAGAAGATGAGGATTTTTTTTTTAAGGAGAGAATTAAAATCACACATTAATATACATCCAGAAAAGAACTATTTTAACATTTTGGTACATGCATTTTCTGATAATTTTTAACCTTTTTTTAAATCTTTGTATCTTTCATGTCATGCATCTTGATTCCATTCATTTTCTATTCTTGCGTATCTGATCTCTGCCCTTATAGCCCTTCCCCCTAGTCCCAGATAAAATTTAAGAGAAAAAAGAAAAGAAAAGAAAAAAAAAAGGAAGTCAATCTTGTCATGGAAGCTGTAGGGTGACATAGTGAGTCACACATTAAACCCTTGTGTCTGTATATGTTTACTTGCAAGTGTTCACTGCAAAGAATCATTGGTCTGGTTTGAGGACTCTGGTTTCTGCTACACTATCGATGCTAGGCCCTTGCTGGAACTCTTGATTATCCTGCTGTTGTCCTGTGTTGTGGAAATCCTGCAGCTTTGGGTCTGCAGGACCTGTCCTTTCATGTGCTCCAGTAGATCACAGTTGGGGTAGATATTGGGGTGGGCTGACCCATAGCCCTGGTTCTGGACCTGGGTGGCTGCAGGGTTGATCATTCTGATTATTTTTTTAATGTGAATCTACATGCTAAAAACTTGTGACCTGAATTTCTTTGGTTGCATCAGCTTAAATGTTAAAATAGTGCCAATGTATCAGAATAACTTATATGTTACTAGCTGAGCAATATACCCTTAGAGTCATTAGTAGCCCAAATCACAAATGCAGATTAAGATAGGAGGGTAGAGCCAATTGTAGTGGTATTTCCTATAATTCAGCAGTTCTCAACCTGTGGGTTTGGATCCCTTTTGCAAACTTCTATCTCCGAAAATATTTACATTATAATTCATAACAGCAAAATTATAGTTATGAAATAGAAACAAATGTGGTTGATATATTGTATATCCCAATAAACTTATCTGGGGGTCAGAAAACAGAACAGCCACTATATTAAACATAGAGGTTAGGCAGTGGTAGCACATGCCTTTAATTCTAGCATTCCAGAGGCAGAGATCCATCCAGATCTCTGTGAATTCAAGGCCACACTGGAAACAGCTAGGCATGGTGACACACACTTTTAATCTCAGTACTTGAGATCTCATGTCTTGCTTGAGAAAGATACATGCCTTTAATTCCAGGAAGTGATGGCAGGAAGCAGAAAGGTATATAAGGTGTGAGGACCAGGAACTAGAGACTTTTTAGGCTTTTTAAGCTTTTAGGCTTTTAGTAGCAGTTCAGCAGAGATCCATTCAGATGAGAACTCAGAGGCTTTCAGTCTGAGGAAACAAGATCAGCTGAGAAGTTGGCAAAATGAGGTTGGCTATGGATTGTTCTGTTTCTCTGACCTTTCAGCATTCACCCCAGTATCTGGCTTCTGGCTGTTTTTATTAATAAGACCTTGTAAGATTCGTGTTACAAACAAAAATCATTTTATGGTTGGGGGTCACCCCAGCAGGAGCCACTGTATTAAAGGGTCGCAGCATTAGGAAGGCTGAGAACCACTGCTGTAATCATGCCAAGTGGGAGGCCAGGATACCATAAGCAGTCTGTGTTTCATAGCAAGATAATGTCTCAAAAAACAAAAACAGCAAAAAACAAAGAGTGAAGTCCCAAGATTAACAGAGAACTGAACATGCCACACTCCCAGAGGTGACACAAGTACATAGGGAAACTATTTTTAAAATGTCTTGGAAATTAAAACTGTGATTACTGAAGTTAGAATACCCTTAAGTGGCTCTTACACTTTTTCTGCCTTCTCTTCTGCGGCGTACCCTGAGCCTTGAGCTTTGATGAAGAGAACCCATCAAAGACCTAGTGTTCTAAAGTCCTTCACATGGGAATTTAGGAGTTTCTTCATTTGTGTTTTCATTTGCCCCATTACCTTTTTTTTTTAATCATTGTACTGCTTTCAATATTTCAGGACATTGAAATATGTAAACTATATAAATATATATTTATTTAGTTTCAGGACAACTATATAACTATGATTTAAATTTAGAATTGAGTTATATTGTAATGATTTGTATAAAAACATTGATTCATTATGTGTTTTTTTTATTTATTGGGCTTGTGATCTGATGCACAATGAAGTCTAAAATTGTTTCCCAAACCAAGAGGGTCAAGGGTCCTATACTGACCTGAAGCAAGGCACAAAGCATTTATGACTGATTTAGAAGTGACTTGGAACAACAATCCATGTCCTACAATAGTTCTCTCTTTTATTTCAATGGCTTAAGTTGTAATAAGAATAATAGTGAATGAATTAAAGAAAGAAGGAATGGATGAAATAAGTAAAAAACATACATCATCTTAAGAATAAAGGAAGGATATGGCAGCATGAAAAGAGTTATAATAGAAGAGAAAATGAAGAGAGCCATCATGTGTATTAATAGGAGTATTTCTTCCAAATCACTTATATTTAGTTCCTCCCAAACGATTGCATTTCTTACTCATGGGATTTTAAGACATCTTCTCTGATATTTCTAAGCTATTGTTCTGCATTTTCATTTTGTAATATAATAGAAAATATGATAACATAATTAAAAATAAGTTGTTTGCTCTTGCCTCACATAAAAATTGAAAGTAAGATTGTGGTACAGATCCCAACACACATGAATTTTACTTACTGGGTACATTTTGCTGATACTGCAAAGTAATGGATATGTACTAATTTCACAATAAATAAGATTCATCTGACATAGCTGTGGTCCAATCTAACAATATATACTGCTTTTCAAAGCCCATGAGCAGGAACATTTTTCACAGTGATTATAGAAATAAATTTGGCCCCATATAGCTAGGTATTTGAATGCTAGCTACCATATGCTAGACATGTGACATTACCATGATTTTCAGTGATATCTAAATCTGTTTCTTCAGTTAACAAACAGAATTATTTACATATCTGCTCTCAGAAGATAGTCATCAAGCTATAGGTAATACTGTTTCTAAAGAAGTTCTTAATCCTTCCACACACCTTGGCTCATTTTTTTTCTATTTTTAAACACTTTTTTCACCAATAAATACCTTAATGAATTAAGTTCATTGTTGCTTGTCTTGCTGATTTAG
Source organism: Peromyscus leucopus (assembly GCF_004664715.2). NCBI lineage: Eukaryota > Metazoa > Chordata > Mammalia > Rodentia > Cricetidae > Peromyscus > Peromyscus leucopus. The sequence continues at coordinate 40,557,860 of NC_051064.1, forward strand.
GTATTTTTTTCCCTCAAAGTTGGTCTGAAGATATCTGGCAGATGTTAAAGCATTTTAAGGAAGATCAAAAAAATGCAGAAAATGATCAGGGTTTGAAAACAAGATAGAATTCATTTTTAACACTCCCAGGAATTGTCCTAAGTGTATTACAGACAGACTTCTGTCAATTGACATGAATCCTATGCTCAAAAGAGGAATCTAGCAGATGTTATTATTAACAGTCTTCACAAACAACATCTGATAAACACCATTAGTGAAGGATTTGTTCAGATAGGTGAGTCTGCAGAATAAATGCACAAATGGGCTTCCAGCATCTTCAAGTACCCAGAGTGTTGTTGAGGATTGTATCCTCAACTTCATCAATGTGTTTTAAAACAGAAGATAGGCTTTTGGAATTCCTGGCCACTCCTCCACTCTATAACCACACATGCCCAGTTCAGTAGCCAAGCAAGGAGCCTTAGGTCCTACGTAATCCAATCTGTGTATGCCTGTCATAGCTCCATAAACCAATATGCGCATGTGTAAGGGAATCCTTAAAAAGCTGGTCACAGACTCCTCCTCTCTCTTCTGCTCTCTCCTCCTCCCCCATCTCTCCCTCTTCCTCATGTGTCTTTCCAACAGGCCTGGCCATGCTCTCTTCTGTCCCTTCTCTCCTCCTAATAAAGCTCTGATACTTTGTCATGCCTCATGACCTTTCTTGCATGGTAACAGCACCGCTTATTAAAACCAACATTTGTGATGCTGAAGTATAGGCCACCTCTTCTCTAACTTTGAGTAAAGGAAAACTCACTGTAAACGGGGGGGGGGGGGGGGGGTGGGGAAGTCATTATTTTTAACTACATTGTTTCTTTGGGTTTTTTTTGTTGTTGTTGTTTTTGTTTTTTTGTTTTTCAGATTTCAGAGACACAGTAAGAATGCCTATTAGGGTGCTGTGTACAAGAGTTTCATGGAGGCACCAAAGAGTTAGAAGGGTTAGTGTATAAAACCTTCCCATAATGTGGTAGATATAAGAGTCCAGAGCAGAGAGAAAAAGAAGCCAACTGTACACATGGCCAGCACTATTTGTGAAAGAGAGGAGAACAGCATCAGCAGATAGGGACTAGAGAAAGCACATGGGACTAGCAAGAGCAGGAACCTAAAATCATGAGAACAGCTGACTTACAAGAAGGGTGACTAGCTTTGGAAGGGAAGGGCCAGGAGTCTGGTGTGGGTGCCTTGAGATCTGTAATAAGGACTTGTGTGTAAGGATTGATGGAGACTGGCAGCTAGCATGGATCTGGATTGTGCTGATAATAACCACAGGTATGTGTTAACTGGAGAGCCATATTTCCATTTTACCTAAGGCAAGGGAAATGACTCCTTTTGGTAGAAGTTTCACAAGTTCCTGAGGAATGCTGTCTTTAACAGACAGCCTATAGTCCTGGTTAAGCTTATTTCTGGAGACTTGACTCCCCTTTGGATTTTGGGGAATTGGGAGTTTCCTTTAGATCTGACAATTAGTAATGGGCCTTTAGTTATATTTAGTTGTGTGGCAGAGTTGATTATAAATAAGAGAGTTAAGCTTATGTGAAGAGAGATTCCATTATGAAAAAAAACCACTTTTTTCAGATCTAAGCAAGCTTAAAAATGAAATTATTCTCAATCAGCTTGTTTCTTCAGAACTTAAAATTTTGCTTCAGGTTTGGTTTAAGGAATAAAGATGTGACTGTTTGTAATTGGATATTTCGCTAAGCTAATAGTATGTGAAAAGGAGTCCACAGTACACTGTTTTTCTTTCAGGTCTTCACAATGAAATCAGTAGGGGGTGCCCTGTACTCATTCTCACTATTCACATCCCTTGTAATAGAGATTAACTTCAACTTTTCCAATTTAAACAACAACAATAAACAGGAACCCAATAATTGTAACCAACATTATACAGAGATATTTTTTCTGTCTAAAAGTTCATCCATTAACTTTTAGGGTAGAATTATTGCTAACATAAACTTTACGTTGTTAACACTGAAAATTATGAGCCCATGTTTTTGCTGAAGCAGCTGTCTTTGTTATATTTTTAAACAGTTGACTCATTTATCGTGTGTGTGTTTGTGTGTGTGTGTGTGTGTGTGTGTGTGTGTGTGTGTGTGTGTTACATATCCCTTGGTATATGTGTGGGTATCATAGGACAACTTGTGGGAGTCATTTCTGTCATCCTACCTTGCAGGGCCTGTGGAATGAACTCAGGTTGTCAGATTTAGTGGCAGTCCCCTTTACCCACTGAGCCATCTCTCTTGCGCACGTGTAAAAAATTCATCTTCCCTTCCTTCCTCCCTCCCTCCCTCCCTCCCTCCCTCCCTCCCTTCCTTCCTTCCTTCCTTCCTTCCTTCCTCTCTCTCTCCCTCCCTCCCTTTCTGTTTTGTTTTGAGACAGGTTTTCTCTGTGTAGCCTTTGCTGTCCAGGACCTCCTGCTGTAGACCAGACCAGTCTGGCCTGGGACTTGAAGAGCTCTGCCTGCCTCTGCCGCCCAAATGCTGGGATTAAAGCCGTGGACCACTACCACTGGGCTTGATCTTATTTTCTTAAACTTATCAACTCCTTGGCTGTGAACAGATGCATTAAAAGGTCGGAGGTGGTGGGGGGGGGTGTGCTTAAATGAATGAGTCCAGATAAGCATCAATCACCTATGATTAAGCAAGAATACAAATTAAGCCTTTGGAGTTGTAGCTCTGTAATCATAGTACCAAGCTTGCTTTGTACAAGTAGTCTTTGTAAATGGCAGAGAGGTGGGGGGAGGGGAAAGGCAGAGAGAATAACAAGAGTGCCTGTCTGACTTATTATACTCAGCATTACATAAACAGCTTTCCTCGGTGTCCCCTTACTCACATCTACATGGATGAGACCTTGTATTATCAAAGAAATTATATTTAGTTTTATGGGTAAAATCGGGAATTATTTAGTGAAGACATTTAGTATCTCAAGAAGGTAGCCTCCCTCTCCCAAGCACAGCAGCCCCTGAGCCTGCACTCCTGGCCGGTCAGCTCACCCAATTCATCCCTCTCCTGCCTCTGTTGTTTACCCAAGTGGCTCCTGTTTCAACAGCTCCTTGGGAGTTTATATCGGAACCCACCCGGAATGCAGCCTGAGAACACGTGTGTGGGCTGCGGAGTGGGAGTGGGAGGAGGAGGTTCACACTGTGATCACAGCCCAGTCTGTGCCTGCCTCTGCTCCAAGGACAGGAGCTTGCACTAAACCTGGAGAGGCAAACCTGCTTGTTCCACAACAGATGGCAGTGGGAGGCAAATGGTTTCTTTCCCTGTGTACTCCAGGCACCCAATGTTGCTGGTTTATGTGTATCAAATAAATGTGCTTCGGAGTGGAGTGGCATAGAACTACCCACACGAGGAAGTCAGAGTGTGGGTCAGTGCCAACTGTTTTCTACACTGTGATTTTAGTCTAGAGAAGTGTATTTTTTACCTACAGGGCCATCAGCTTCAGGCAATTTCTCTGCATCAGTTGAGATTAAGTTCCCTTTAATTAAGAGATAAAAACAGGGGTGCGAAATTTCTTATTCCAGAGATGGCTGCAACCTTAAAAGTAACAAGAAGTAAAGAGAAAAAAAAAAAATCCAAACACTGTAAAGTGAGCAAGGCTGTTGTAAATTCCTTGCAGTCTTTCTGTGGTTCTGCCTTAGGAGTAATGTTTTGGGAGGCACTTTCTGCTGCCTCGTTCGCTGCGCTCTGGAATTAGAGCTTCTCGTTGTTGGAGAACCAAATTAACTCAGGACTTTGACTTGTGGGGGAAACTACTGAAAAATCATTACAAGAAAGTACATATTAAATATGAAATACCAAAACCATAAATAGTTACATTTATAAAGCCAATTTACAATAGCAAACAAAGAAAGAAACAAACAAAACAAAAAGACTTTGCCAGATAAGCTATAGATAACTCATTTATTTATACCTCCTTTGGGCACTTGGCCTCAGGACTTCAACAATTGTGCAAGGGGTCTCCTGAGATAAATTATTTGCCCAGGGAGGCTTTACATGTTAAAGTAGACAATGTTTGCGTTTGGTCTATATATTCCTACTATCATTAGGATATTTTAAAGATAACGTTTTGAGCTACTCATGATCTAGTGATCAGGAAGGCTGACTGCTCAATAATGATGGACTGATGGACAAACAAATGGGGGAGGGGAGGCTTTTCATTATAGATGGACACATCTTGATGAACTCAAGCTGTAACCTGCAATCTTTAATTTAAACTAGCTTCTTAGCTAGTGAGGGTAATGATTTGTCATGCAGCTTATTCATTGACTGCTAATCACCAGGATTCCCACATCTGAAATCCCTAGCATTCAGAAACCTGTAAGAGGATTCATGCACGTGTTCCACTTTGTGCTGCTGATTTGCAAAACAATGAGGCCGGTAATGATGTGAAAGATTGAACTGGCTCTCCTTGTGTCTCCTCTGTCTGAACTGATTGTTATTTGTAAAGAAGGATCTTCGGAAGCCTGCTGTTCCCACAGGATGAGGAGCAGTCGGGCTCCGGTTGAGGATGACATCCTGTGTCAGGGATCAGAAATCAACCAGTTAATAGCTTTGCACTTAGAAATGTCTAACATTGCCCCCCCCCCCCCCGCTTTGTTAAAGGCCAATTTTCTAACACATAGAGTCATTTTCACATCCTTGATATATTGTAGACTGCAGGATTCTTTCAAAATAGCACTAGTTTAAGTGATTTCTTTTTAAAGCAAAATAATTTGCTAAATATTTTATGCACCCAACCACTTTGTAATTTATGTTGATGTAATCCAGACCCAAGAAACACAAAACAGTTCTGGTGAATACAAAAAACAGTGAGCACTCAGTAGTTGAGATTACATTACAAGTGCTGTTACAACAAGAATTTGTTTGAGCTGAAGGTGAAGACGTCTTTTCTTTTCTTGTCAGAAAGGTCAGAGCTGTGCTGTTTCCAGTATACATGGCTATTTTCAATATCCCAGGAAAGAATTGAGACAGGTATCATTTTCATGTCTTTCCTACTTATGTCATAAATAGATATGCACTTTCTTAAGTTTTTGAAATATAAATATTTTAGCAAGCTAAAAACTAGAGGAAATTTAATAAAACTTCAAAAATAGTATTAAAATATCTAGAAATTATTACTTTAATTATGTTCCTACACACACATACACACGCACACACACACACACACACACAGAATGGAAACATTTCCCTTCCTTTTGAAAAACAGTAGCCAAATATTGTTTCAAGGAGTATGTAATTAGTGATGGGAGGAAGAGGGAAGGAAAGAAGGGAAGAAGAGATATAGAATAGAGGAATGAAGGCTCAGGGGAAAATGTAAATAATGACATCCTTTTTATTCTGTACTGTAAGTAGAATTTGTTCGTCTCATGGTTCCTTCAATAACGTCTTTAACAAGATAACTAAAGCAGATTGGTCATTAGCCATTTATTAAAACTCCAGACCTGTGAACAAGACAAAAAGAACAGGAAAGAAAAAAGAATTCCATCAGCACTTTCTTCCTCCTCCTCAATTCTGCTCGTTGCTCCTCCTCTTCCACAGCATCTGGCCTCCAGCTCCAGCTTGAGCTTTGCAATCTGCCTGTTGAGATTTAAGAACATTTTTTTTTCAGTTTCTCCTTACCCGTGGGCTGCATGATATATTGACCTGTGCGACACTGAGTCAGGTCTGCTCCCATCTAGATTTCTACCATTGCCAGTAAATACCGTCACTCCAGAGGCAAGTGAGACTCCAGAACTAGAAACAACAGCAGGTGCTGCATCTGCCAGGAGGGACCGGGAGTTAAGAAGTGTGGATGACTCAGTGACAGTTCTATTGATTTTTTCCCGTTTTGGGGGTGAGGATATGATGCAGAAGAAATGCCTCAGCAGCTAGTGCCTCATGGCAAAGAGATTTACACTGTGCTGCTATTTTTAGCTTAGTTCATGAAGTGTGAGGCTATATCACTAATAATGCTACCTTGTTCATTTATAGATCAGTGTTTGGGGACCCATTTGCTGCCACCTGATTAAATGTGGTTGCCTGGACTTGCTGTTATTTCTTAATTTAGTTTGTACTTTCTAAATTGATTTGAAAAAAAAAAAAAAAAAAGCCCTGTTCTTGTCTCCAATGCCTCCAAGCAGTAAAGCTTCCTTTATTTCTAACCATGTGACTCAGCATATGCTAGTAGTCAAAGATTAAATATTTTTTTTGTTTTTCTTGTTTTGTTCTTATCTTAAAAGTGATTAGAATATTACTCTGTAATACTATTGACTATTAATTAATAAATTTACAAGGCCACACTTGTCCCTGCTGATTGGAAGTACTCTAGCTTTTATGTAATCAAGCAATGATTGAGTACAAATATCTTACATCTACCAGGAAATGTGTACTCTTTCAAGAATTGATTGTTAGCTACAGATACAAAAAGTCCCTCCTAGCAATGTCCCCAGGCACAATTCAATTTGCCCAGGAAGAAGCTTTTATTTTTAGCCAATTATAATGTCAATACAATAAGTTCATCAAAAACCTAATTCCTTTTTAAGGAATAACATCTCCTAAGAAGTAGTATTTTCCTTAAATCAGTGAATGAATATTTCTTCCATTGGCTTCTGTTGTAGCTCAAGAGTCCTGTTCCTGCAGGTGATCAAGAAAATGACTATTACCTCACCAACATTACTGCCCTCTGTAACTCTTTTCTGATTTTAAAGTGGTAAAGATATTTGAAAAGAGGAAACAGTTTGTATGAAGAAAAGCACAACATTTTATATATCCTCGAAAGGGGTATTTAAGAATTCATCCAAAATTCTACTGTGGTGAATTTTTATTTACAGCCAACAAACATTTATAAAATAAATGACAGATTGAAAGACTTTTATCACATTGCAAATAAAAAATTCAAAATACTCGCCTTTAAATTCTGTTCATTGAGGTTGAAGAAACACCACATACATAGTAGCTTGAAAGAAATGCTAGTATCTAGTGCCAGCTGGAAGCAAAGGGTTTAATGTAACAGTACTCTGGAAATTCTACATAAAATGCCTAGACAATTCTAGGAATTCTCTCTTAATGACTTCATTTTAAAGAGAAGGAAGCTAGGATAAGATTGCTCAAAAAGTGAAAGCAATGTGGGATAGTACTGATATTTGAACCCTCATTTTACTGAGGCAGATGGCAGACCCCAGGATTTTCAATGAGCCAAAGTGCCACGAATCTTTTGAGAGAACATGTTCAGCCTGAAAGATCTGGGTTTGCAACAACTGGACCCACAATTAAGATCGGTAATAATTCTGGAGACAAAGGATCAACATTGTTAAACAATTTGGAGAAGCAACTGCATACAGCAAATGGATTCTCAATACCTGGTAATTAGAAACAGGTAATTAGATAGGTTGAGTGATGATAGAGTTATTGGTAGACAGGTAGACTGTGGTTGGCATATAGCTAGATGATAGACATTTATAATTGTAAATTGATACCTAAACAAAGAAATCATTGAATATTACGAAACATACCATGTCACACTATTGTGAAAAATACTCTGCCAATCTGAAAATGTGTCCATATAAAATACTGGACATAGCTGGGTATGAACATGATGCCTAAAATTCCAGCACTCAGGAAGCTGAGATTCTTCAGTTTGAGAACCATTTTAGCTCCATAGTGAGAATTGTGACAAAATGCAGATGCTTGGTGGCCGTGATGGTGATGACGAAACCTCTGAAATCTATACTATCAATAAGTCTTCTCTGTCTACTTCTCCTCTTACTCACCACTGCCTACGCATGTTCATTCTCTATCTGAGTTCCGTAGCCCTGCAGTTTATGGATGAAGCACAGTTGACATAACCTTTCTCTCCTTTTGCATTAAAATATTAAAATGAGTGTCTTTAATCATCTACCTGTACCAATGCTCACCTCCACACATAAGATGAATTTCTAAATTTGAACTGCTATATACAGGGGCTATGATACACCTTATCAAATTCATAAACAGGAAGTTTCTACCATTTTACAGTATTCTTCTGACGAAGAATTATTGCTGAACACTATTAGTGTGTTGCTTACTCACAAAAGTGCTCTACTTCCCTAACCTCAGTTATTAAAAAGACCTACCTGCTCATGTTAATATCCCATGTTGAATATCCATGCAGCCTGTTGCCTTTCATATACTCATTTCAGATTTATGACATCCAATTTACAAATCTAATTCATTGTGAAATGCAGCCACCCTCAGCAACTGTTCATTGTTTACTTTGTCCACATATTATTTTACTCAAATATTCATTCACATATTAATGATTCAGAAAAACATGTGAGTACTTGTGTGTTGCCATGTCACATATATGAAGGACATAATATTTACACTACTCTTTTAACCTACTTAATATAATAGTTATGAAATAATCCTCCACGAAAATTTCAGACTTTTTACTTTCCACTTTCCTTCCCTACTCTTTCATCCTTCCTAGATTTTATCTGTATGTCTATTTTACATTTTTTTTAAGAATCACTCATTTTATTTGTTTAAAATCTCATTTTTGAATAAGAAACAGATTTCAAATGAATACATTAAATAAATACAAATTTGAGAATAGATGTCTAAAAATTTATAATAAAACATTTTATAGGCTATAGCTCTTTCACACATTTTAGAAACAAACTTGCTTGAACATACACATTTTCCATCATTTCTAACAGCCCTTCAATTGATTTCTTCCTTCTCTTCTGACCATTTGTAATGACAAATTCTCCTCATTTGAATGAATAAAATGTCTCTTTAAAGCAAGCTAGGGAGTATCTTTGCTTCATTCATTTGAAATACTGAGAGTCTTCATTTTGTTCTGTTTGGTTTTGGTTTTGGTTTCATTTTGCGATGCGTATACCTTCCAAATTGTTAGTTTCTAGTATTCATATCGGTGCTTTTACTCTTTGTTTTTTTTTTCATTTTTTTTAGACGGCTGGCAATGGTCGAGAGACAGCCGGAACTGACCTACTCTGGTCATGGGATAGCCAAACACCGTAATAGTCATGCCAGAAACCCCATCCAAGGACTGAGGAATCTGGATGCAGAGATCCACAGCTAGGCCCCGGGTGGAGCCCCGGGAGTCCAATTAGCAAGAAAGAGAAGGGTTTATATGATCGAGAATTGTTGAAACCAAGGTTGTAGAAAGCACAGGGACAAATAGCCAAAGGAATCGAAACACATGAACTATGAACCAAAGGCTGAGGGGCCCCCAACTGGATCAGGCCCTCTGAATAGATCTCCGAAGTATTCGAAGGCCACTTGGCCAAACATCCTAATTGTCATGCTAGAAACCCCATCCAATGACTGAGGGAACCGGATGCAGAGATCCACAGTCAGGCCCCAGGTGGAGCTCCAGGAGTCCAATGGGTGAGAAAGAGGAGGGTTTGTATGAGCGAGAATTGTTGAGACCAAGGTTGGAAAAAGCACAGGGACAAATAGCCAAACGAATGGAAATACATGATCTATGAACCAATAGCTGAGGAGCCCCCAACTGGATCAGGCCCTCCAGATAAATAAGACAGTTGATTAGCTTGATCTGCTTGGGAGGCATCCAGACAGTGGGACCGGGGCCTGTCCTCAGTGCATGAACTGGCAGTTTGGAACCTGGGGCTTATACAGGGACACTTGGCTCAGCCTGGGAGGAGGGGACTGGACCTGCCTGGACTCAATCTACCAGGTTGAACTCAATCCTCAGGGGAGTCTTTGCCCTGGAGGACATGGGAATGGGACATGGGCTGGGGGAAGGCGGGGGGGGGGTGGAGGGGGTGGGGAGGGGGGAGAACAAGGGAATCCGTGGCTGATATGTAAAATTAAATTTAATAAATAAATTTTAAAAGTGAAAAAAAGACTATTTTACAATTTTTAAAGTTAGAGTATTTCTGCTGAATATCCTAATTTGACCCTTACCATCTACTTATTTTTTTATGTCTAGCTTTAATGAGTTTTGAAATTGAAAATAGATTTTTAATGGAATATATTCTGATTATTGTTTCCCCTCCTTCAACTCCCCTACCTCCCTACTCATCCAAATCTATACCCCTTCTCCCTTCTCTCTCTTCTTCTTTCCTTCCTTCTTTTCTTTTTTTTCTTTTTCTCATTAGGCTATAAACAAGTATATAATAGTAATAATAATAATAATAATAGTAATAATAATAATAATATGAATGAAACAAACCAAACAGAATAAGACAAAACAAATAAACACAAGAAAAAGAACTAAATAAAAAGCTTAAGAAATATATATGGACATAGAGACATATGCATTGAGACACACAAAAATCTCATAATAACACAAAACCGGAAGTTACAATATATACACAAAGAATATGTATGGAAAAAAAACCCTCAAACAAAGCATTATGAGATAAAGAACATGCATAGTGTCCAATTGTGATTGTTTGCCTTAGTTCCCATCTACTGCAAGAGGAAGCTTCTCTGATGATGACTAGGCAAGACACTGATCTACGGATGTAGCAGAATGTCATTAGGAGTCTTTTTGCTATTATGTTACTTTAGTAAAACATTAGTATTTTGTTTTCCTTTAGGTCCTTGGCCACCTGAGTTTGGAGATGGATTCCATCTTATAGAGTGGGACTTAAATCCAGTCAGATATTGGTTGGTTATCCTCCTAACTCTTGTGCCACTTTTGTACTATCATGACTACGGCGTGTTACTATTATAAATCAAAGATTTTGTAGCTGGTTTGTGGTCTCCCTTTCATATGTGGTAGTGGGCAGAGTACCTTCCAGTACCGAGAACATTAGCAAGAAGAGGTTAATGCTCTATGTAGGTACCAGTTCAACTTCTCATTGTTAAATGAATCGTGTAGGTGTTGTCTTCAGCAATAGGCCTTTACCATCAGTTTGCTGAGAGCAACCAATAGCCTTGACAACAGCCTGGTTAGGTCAGGGGTCCCATGGGGCCTATTTGACCAACAACTCACTTAGATGTAACTCATTCCTGGAACTGGAGACTCCATTTGATGTTGAGAGATGTCCAGTTAGGATTTTATTTCCCCTTTTATTTGTTGTCATTAAGATCATCTTCATATATGCATATGTGCATATATATATATATATACTAGGAAACTTCTATTGTGTTAGTTTCTATAGGCTTCATCAAATTGCCCTTAGGTTTTTTTTTCTGTTTTATTTCTTTTCTATTTTATTTTTTATTAAGAATTTTTTCGCTGGGCGTGGTGGCGCACGCCTTTAATCCCAGCATTCGGGAGGCAGAGCCAGGCGGATCTCTGTGAGTTCGAGGCCAGCCTGGGCTACCAAGTGAGCTCCAGGAAAGGCGCAAAGCTACACAGAGAAACCCTGTCTCGAAAAAAACCCAAAAAAAAAAAAAAAAAAAAGAATTTTTTCATTCATTTTACACATCAAAGATCCCCCTCTTCCCTCCTCTCACCCCCTTGGGCCCCCCAGGCCACCCCCCATTTCCCCCCACGAGAAGGCAAGGTGCTGTGGATATTGTTCTATATAAATAAAACACTGATGGCCAGTGACCAGGCAGGAAGTAGGTGGGACAAGGACTGGGAGCGGAAGGCTGAGGGAGAACACTGCAGCACGCCAGAAAGCAGCATGTGAGATGCTGGTAAGCACCAGCCACATGGAAGGTATAGATTTATAAAAATGGGTTAATTTAAGATATAAGGACAGTTAGCAAGAAGCCTGTCACGGCCATACAGTTTATAAGTGATATAAGCGTCTGAGTGATTATTTTATACGTGGATTGTAGGACTGCCGGGCTTGGGGAACCTGGAGAGAAGCCCTCCAGCAACAAATGGTGCCCAACGGCTCGAATTTCCACCTTAAACCTGAGAATATTTAATAACCAATTCTAAACAGAGCCAAAACCAGGTTCCTGCTTCTTGTCTCATACGGCAGCTAGACGCCACAAAACGCAGGTTTGAACACTGGCGGGTTCCTGTGTGTGCGTTTGACGGGCAGTATGGCAGAAATGAGGCTTCTGCCAGCGGCACATTAAGCTGTGTGGTAGATTTAGTCTTTACTAGTATTAAAAAAAAAAAAAAAGAGGTTTCTGGGCTACACGCTGCTTTGATAAAAGCTTAGACCCACTATTTCTGAGACTTAATGACGCACAGAACTGGCAGAAAAATACAGCCGCTGTGTTGGAAGCTGAAATGGGCAGAGCCAGCAGCCACAGCGCCGTTTCAGTCTTAAAATACTACAGTTTAAAGCAATAGATTCACAATATGTAGGCTTAAAGAGACAAAAAAAGATAAATTAAGATAAATAAGCCACGTAAAGATGGCTACCACACAGAGAATCTGGATTATGTTCTCTTTGATATTTGTAACTAAAGAAAAACATTTGATTGCAAAAGCTGTTGATTATGCCAAATGTATTTTTTAAAGGTACCTTGACTTCAAAATTTGGATTTAAGGATATGTTGCTTTGAAAAGAGTTCTGCTTTTGTTTCCACAGAAAGCCAAGACTGTGATTTGTTCAGATTAAGATACATCAGTTTCACCAGCCAAGACCCCCTGAAAGGTCCTGATGACACATGGCCAGATGATCAACATCCAGATGTTTCAAGCAACTGGTCATACAATACAGCTCAAGACTACCATAGCCTAAAATTCTTTGTATCCCATAAGATACAGCGCCCCCCCAGCAGGAAGTATAAGAGATGCTACGCCCAATTCCCAAATATACCAAGCTGCTTAGAGTGAATTGGCTCACTCCCCTCTAACCAGAATATTAAAAAAATAAATGGTTAAGAGATTCTTGCATCCAAATCAGAAGGCCCTCTGGTGTGGACAGAGAAAAACAATATTTTTATTTAAAACAGGTTGATTATAAATGTGATCTCTTTCTAAAAAAAAAAGGGGGATATGATATAAATATATAGGAAGATATAGAGATGATAAAAGGGTAGATTAATGAATCTACTTTTAAAGAACAACTTGTTTAAAATGTTTTACATTGGTATAGATTTTAGTTTATTGATACAAACTTGAAGTTAATTTTGTTATACTGTATATATGTATTTCTATTCTTGTTTGAGGTATTATGTTTATGTAACTCATTTAAAATTGTAATAGATAATTAAAAAATAGATTAATAATCAGTCATCTATGATAATCATATTTGTAGCCATGTTAGTTAAGTCTTCTAGGTATACATAGATATATTTCAGATAGATAGGTAATCTTCAAACACTTCATAGACCTAGAGAATATGGCATTTAAATAACTTAAAATTCTGTTGATGTGAGACACAATTGCTCCTGGCTGCACCAATTGATCCCGAGAGAATGTTGGGCTTCTAAGACATTTCCATTTGGAAGTTTGTCTTTTTGGCACAAAATGGCCTACTGGGCAAAGAACTGCCCTTGCCTTGATGGCTGACAGTACAAATGCAATGCTGTCCTTTCTGGACAAGTGGGATACAAGGAAAGCGACCACTGTACTCTGCCAAGACAGGGTAAGATGGTCTCTCAGAATTCCTGCTTCTGAAAATGGTCTGTCAGATATTCTAGGCCTGTAGCCAATTTGAATGCACCAACAATGCTGAGAAACATTAGGTGACTGTCCAGGCTGCCAGCTGTCTTGGTCTACTCTTGCAAGATTCCCGAAAGTTGCTTGCATCCATCTACCATTTCTCAGGTACCATTATGTTCCTTCTCAGGTCTTTGATGTGGTTGAAAACTAGATAGTTGTAATTTCCTCAGTTATGATAAAAGATAAGTTAGATATAAAACCTTAAACTCACAAATATAAGATAGATAGGACATCTTCTTTAATATTGTAACTATAATTCTTGCTCGGTAATTGTTTTGTTACATATAATTTTACCATGTTAAAGTTAAAACCTTCCTTTTTAAAAAAAAAAAGAAAAAAGGGGAAGTGCTGTGGATATTGTTCTATATAAATAAAACACTGATGGCCAGTGACCAGGCAGGAAGTAGGTGGGACAAGGAGAGAGGAGAATTCTGGGAAGCGGAAGGCTGAGGGGAGAGACACTGCAGCCACCGCCAGGATAAGCAGCATGTGAAGATGCTGGTAAGCCACCAGCCACATGGCAAGGTATAGATTTATAAAAATGGGTTAATTTAAGATATAAGGACAGTTAGCAAGAAGCCTGTCACGGCCATACAGTTTATAAGTGATATAAGCGTCTGAGTGATTATTTTATACGTGGATTGTGGGACTGCGGAGCTTGGGGAACCTGGAGAGAAGCCCTCCAGCAACAGCAAGGCCTCCCATGAAAGTTGGATCAATGGCTGTGGAAGCTGCATGAGACTGGCCTTGGCCCTTAGTTTTAACTGTCTCTCCGCATATTCCCTTGCTTGCCCCCTTCTTCCCTCCCGTCCCTAGCTGATTCTCCAATCCAAGCATAACTATCTATTCTACCTCCCATTCCTGGAGTGATCCAAATGTTCTGCCTGATACCTCACTCTATACCTAACTTTTGTGGTTGTATGGATTAGAGTCTGCCTATTGAAAATGTAACAGCTAACATCTACCTACAAACAAATACATACCATATTTTTATTTTTGTGTATGAGTTACTTCACTCAGAATGATTTTTCTAGTCCCATCCATTTATCTGTGAATATCATGATTTCATTTTTTTTTTTAGTAGATGAGTAATCATCCATTGTGCAAATGTACCACATTTTCTTTATTCTTCTGTTGAGGGATATCTAGTCCTCTTTCCAATTTCTGGATGAGTAGAGTGGAAATGAACATGGCTAAGTAATTGTCTCTGTAGTAGGATGTAGAGTCCTTTGTGTGTGTGAACAAGAGTGATATAGCTTGATTTTTTGTTTGTTTGTTTTGTTTTTTTTTTTTTTGTTTTTCAAGACAGGGTTTTTCTGTGTAGCTTTGCACCTTTCCTGGAATTCACTCTGTAGCCCAGGTTGGACTTGATTTCACAGAGATCTGCCTGCCCCTGCCTCCTGAGATTAAAGTGCTGAGATTAAAGGAGTGCCCCCCCCCCCACCAGGCTTATAGCTGGAAAATCTATTCCCATTTTTCTGAGGAAGTGCCACCCTGATATCCCCTGTAGCTTTACAAGTCTGCACTCCCACCAGCAACGGATGAACATTCCCTTTACTTTACATCCTTCCCAGTATGAGATGCTATTTGTTTAACTGATTTTTGTCATTCTGACTGGTGTAAAGTAAAACCTCAAATTAGTTTTGATTTGCATTTCCCTGATGACTAAGGATGTCAAACATTTCTCTAAGTGTTTCTCTGCCATTTGTGCTTCCTCTTTTAGAATACTCTGTTTGGATCTGTTCCCATTTTTAATTGGGTTATTTGTGTTTTGGATATCCAAGTTTTTTGAGTTCTTTATATAATTTAGATATTATCCCTCTATCAAATATGTTGTTGCTAAAAGTCTTTTGAAACTGCTAAAAAATAGATATGGATGAAATAAAAATGGAATGAAATGGATCAAAGTCCTAAATTTTATGATTTTTTTATCTTTAATGTAGAAATTGAGACATAATAAAATGTGTAGATAGAAATTGTAGGATATGTACCTTGTAATCTTAGTGATAATATGAGTCAAGATTGAAAGGTAAACAATTATAAATTTCCAGAAATAGAATGATCTAGTACTAAGAATGGCATTCATATTTTTCTTGTATATTTTGTTGACATATTTGATACATTGGTGAATCCATTGTTATATTTTCATATTATAGAGTCAGCACATGGCCTCTAAGGAACTCCCTCTGAGTTCTGCCTTTCCAATGGCAATGTGTTCTTCCTGTCCTTTCCTCAGAAATTTACCTGAAACAGAAAAGGAATTCAGGTCTACAGAGCTAAGTCAGATGACTGGAGACAAAGAACAAAGGAGCAAAGTTAAAAAAATAAATAAAAAAATAAAAGGACCTATGAAGAAAATTATGCCAGAATGCTTCCAGCTAATGATTCCCTGGGACTGCGTATCTTTACACAGTGTAAAAACAAGTAAAACTTTATTTATAACTAAGAAAGAGAAACCAAGTTAAACTCTACAAATTCTTAACAACACCAGCTTGTCCAGTTTAGAACCCAAACCAGCCTAGCTTTCTTCACTACTACCTAAACTCTGAAAATTTTCTTGTCAATAGGCCTTTACCTGCTCCTGACTCAAAGGCTTTGGAAAAGCTGCATACCTCTTTTAGTACTGTCTCACTGTGTATATTCAATCTTAGAGAAAATGGTTCTTACTGATACAACGAAGAATTTTTCTATGGAAGTCATATATCCCCTTGACAACCTGTGCAAGTTCACTTTAGGGTCCCTGGGAGCACTCTTTGGTGATGGAGGTACTGGCCCTAGGTATCACATGGGTATATGGAAAATTCTTGAAAAGTACCCAGTTGTCAACACAATGGAGTGGGCATTTGGAGCAGTGCACACTCCTATAGTAAATGATTAATGTGCATTTTTCTGATCATGACAGATTCCAAAAGAAGAGCAGATTACTATCATAAAGCTAAGCAGCACCCGTGTGGATTACTGGAAGAACCAGAAAGTCTTTGCAGAAACACTGCTTGATCCAATGTTTCTCAAAACCCAGCTATTCTGAAGAGACCAGGGTCAATACAAATGAAATAAATGGAGGCTTAGATAAAATATGTCAGAAAATTTGCCGAAAGGTTATTTTAAGGTGGCCTGTTAAAAACAATAATGGGCCATTAAGCTGTCTTGTTAAAGGCATTAAAGTTACAGGCACAATGTATGAGTCACATGGGCAGGATTTTCCTCTTTATACAGAAAAACTGCAATATTGAATTTCTGGTAAAAGCAAAATGTTAGTGTTTCTGTGTATATTATTAAAAATATTGTACTTGAATTATAGGCAGAGAAGTGAGTAGTATATTTAGCTTCTCCAGAAATATGCAATCAAAATAATACACATTAAAATTAATTTTATGATTCAAGCTTTAACATGTTTTTTTTTTTTTTTCCCTTTAAAATATCTATGTTTGTTAATTTTGGCCTAGTTTTACAGACAGGCAAATGAGTATCCTTGTCAAGAGCATTAGTAATAAATTAAATTTTTAGAAATACAGTTTCTTGTACTTTGAGGCACAAAGATATTAGAGAATTTAGGTGTCACAAGATGAATGAGGAAGGAGCACCTTCCTATTTAAATGTTTAGCCAGAGACAGGTCCTTGGTGAGGGTGTATGAGTGAGACATCATCTTCTTTCTTCAATACTTAGCCTCCAATACACACATCCAAACGGAGCAGATACCACAGAAACTTTTGCTAAAACACATCAGTCTTATTGATTTGAAAGGAAAATGAATAACAAACTAATAAAGCTCTTTTCTGATTGCTTCATGCCTTGGGATACCATATCTATTACCTCCATTGATTTATTTAATTTTTCAATAACTGTCATGAAATCATGATTTATTGAGCTGTTGATGATAAATAAAATATCCTTCTAAAGAATAAGTAAGTCTTTGTGGTGAATGTTAACTGTCCAAGTAAAGTTTGGTTTGCCTTTTTAAATATTTGATTAGATATTATTTTTAATTTTAGATTATTGAGGGTATGGCATCAACAACAAAAATACGTGATATACTGTAGATATTTTCCATTTAAAGACATTCTTTCATGGCACTTAGTTCAAGTTATCTGCTTCTTTGCTTTGACAATTCAGCATCTTTAAATAGTTTGAGCTCTTCTAATTAAATATACAAGAACTTATTGCGTATGTTGTTTTTGGCACCAAACATCACCTATTTAATTATGTTCCAAATGTTTTACATTGCTATATTAGATAAACATTAAATTAATTGAAAAAAATTTTCATCTAGCAATACTAAGGCGTTTAGAAAAGAGCTGTCTCCTGAGGCAGGTGCTGGGAGACTGTGAACTCAGAGGACTATGATTTGATGAGCAAAAAGCAAAAGCAAACAAACAAATAGGAAACAGTATGGCAGAAGTCTCACAAATGAAGTGTAAATGCTTGAATACAGGAAACCTGTAGATTATGAAAGCATTCAGAACTAGATGCTGAAGAGGAAATACACAGGAACCTCCAAATGAGCAGCTGCACCCAGCAAACCACAGGCAAGCACACTGGGCACAACTCTGCCGATTTTCTTGTTTAATCCCATTGATGAGGTGACTTAAGATATTTGTCACTTCTAGTCACTGTTCTTGGGGCTGACTGACAAAAATCTCTCATGGCTTTCTTTTTGTGGCATACACTTTTTAGGAAGTCCTGCTATTTTCTCCTGTTCTGTGGCATAGACAGATCTTCAAATGCTGAAAAACAATGTGCTGTGTGTCTGGAGTTCTCATGGTGACAGTCGTTCCATCCAATGTTGTTGCTGGGTGAGAGGGACTGCAATCCAGTGTCACAACACCTAACAATGAAAACAGTACAAGCAAATAAAAGAGCCCGTTTTCCTGCTGGGGGTTAAGATTATTCAGAAGTCCCTGAGAATAATTAGATTCTATACTTTCCTATTCCAAACACACAGAAGTCACAGGCAAACCCATTTCTTAGTTTCTAGAAACACTCTTTTTTCTTTTTTCTTTTTCTTTTTCTTTTCTTTCTTTTTTTTTTTTTTGTTCGACACAATAGGCAGGAGAAAACCGGAGCATGGTGAATCCAGTGGGGCGGGAGGTGAAGAGGGCTAAATTTCTGTCAAGACAACAAGGGAAGTACAAAGAATGCCATTTCTCTTTCATGTGCTTTGATCATTTTTCCTGTTTTTACCCTTAACGAATGCTTTCTCAAAACTAAAAATAAAACACTGCTTTCTAAGAAGCTCTGTTTGTCCTCCTGGGGAATTTTCAATGAGCACGTGCTTAACTATGGGCAAGGCTGTGTTTCCATACATACAGTTCATGGTGTGTGTGTGTGTGTGTGTGTGTGTGTGTGTGTGTGTGTGTGTACATATTGGTTGTGAGTCAGATGGTGGACAAGACAAAGAGGAAAAAACGTCCATTAGACAACTAACTAGCACATGTTACTTCCTTTAAACTGTTCTGTGAAAATTGAGTGCCACTGACCAAGGGCATTGGTAGGGTACCAAAAGATTATGGTGAAAGGTTAAGCTCACACACCGCACAGGGATCAAGGTGAGAAAGACAGCAAAAACCTTTACAGTCCTCTACTCCCAAGCCCAAGCAGTAGCTCCTGCCAGAACGTAGAGAGATGAAGTAAGTCACTCACTGAGGTGGAGACAAGCATTTCACAGCAACAGACAAGAGGTGGCATGTGTGTATGCTGGGCAGAAACTTCATCCTGCATAGAAAGCCTTATTCTAACTGGAAATGGCAAAATAAAGAATACCATCCCAGCTGCTTTGATCTCACCAGACTGAAGCATCTTCACAGAGGCCACACATGTATAGCCATGTGTGCACGCACACACATTATCCAGTGCTATTTACTGTTTTGTGGGCTAGCTAATGTGTTATTATTTATAGACAGGACCTCTGTCATGGGGAAAAGAGAGTAATTTGTACATGGTCAGTGGGTACACATTGCACACAAGCTCTTTCCACCTGACTGATTTAAATAATCACATTAATAAATACATGATCTTCGCAGGTACAAGTCACCTTTTCTCCCACACTGATGGCTTTGATTACTTTGACAGATTAAGATATGCTAATGATACAAATTAGGAGCACAGAGAATTAAAAGGGTGTTTAACTCTTATTCCAGGCTGTCAATTTCCTATAGTGCTACCAACTTACAGATAGATGATTAAAATTGTTTCGTTTAGGAATTTTGAATATTTTAAAAATTGAATGGCTTTCTGGGGGAGGAAAAAAGAAAGAAAAATCTGTGCTTAGCTAATTAGACGTCCTATCTAACTGAACAATAGGATGGGATTGTTCTGTAACTGTGGAGAACTCCCTGCCTTAACACAAGGTCGTACAGTTTTCGCTTACATCTTCACTCAGTGTGTTCCTCTGATTTCCTGTATTTAGTATGATTCCTTTGACTATGAGTTTCAAAAGGGTCCTGGCCATTTTTTTTTTCAGGTCATTTCTATTACAATTATTTCTACATCAGAATTCTATACCTGTGGTTAAGTCTCCAAGAGCCAAACACACTCAAATATCTGAATAATTAACTATGTGTAGAGGAAACTCATGGATGACAAAGTAGCAAATATGAAGTACTTTAGTTCCATGGAAATTTGAGTCCAATGGCTACTTCAAGCCCTGATGTGGACACAGATAAAGAAATCCACCTTGAATATTGTTTAATTTACCTGAATATGAGTGTTCATTTTATCATCTATGCATAAAAAATAACAATAAACTATTTCAAAAGTGGGTGAATATTGAGATAGTAAATATAAATTATGGAATAGTTCATATTATGTACTGTAATAATACAGTATTTATGCTAAAATCCAAATATATCTCTGTGGTTTGATCAATTTTCCTCCCTAGCATAACCTCTAAGGAAGAAACAGATTAGGGTCAGCATTGTGTCCTATTCATTACTATGCACTTACATATGCAGATAGAGTTGTATGAAACTCATTATGAAAATGGACAAATAAAGAGATGGAAGAAGGTTATGCTAATCAAATCACTGAAATTTACTTGTTGAAAAGCTCTAGTAAAATCAGGTATGCTCATCCTCTTTGATGGTCACCTTGGTCTTCAGATCCGCTGTTGGAAATTGTGCAAGGGTGTAGGAGAAAGTACAACTACACAGATGACCATTCAGGCTGGTCAGATTTTGAAGGTCACTGGACAATATACAATTGCATATGACAATTTAATATAATAAATGCTTAGCATATAAAAGCATTTCAGAAACCAGGCAGTATGATCTGAACCAGGTGAATGAGGATAAAAAGAGCTCCACACAGTAGGTCAAGTTTTGATGCTCACTCCCCTCTGTTAGTTACTGTAAATGTCACTTCTGCCATCTGCAGACAGGGAGTGGAGAAATCAGTGCCCTTCAGACTCTCCCAAGTGTGAATTCTGAGACCTATCTACTAGCTTCTCCGACTTGGAGGAATGGAACATGTTTGCTTCTGCTTTCTTACCACAGTTGGAAGAGTGCTCAGATGGGGAGAGGAACAAAGCAAACTGGACTGATGACCTCAGCCAAAAGGCAGTTTCTCCCTTTCACTTATACATTATGATTTTATATAATTAATTGAAAAACTAGTTCAGTTACCAATGAAAAATATATTGAATTTTAATAATATACTGGAAAAGATATAATGAAACTAAAATTAAAATGTCCTACTTTAGATGAACAAAAGCTACAGGAACATTTTGTATTTAAAAATTTAATTTCTTAATGAATACACTATTAATTATTAAGCTATTAAGTTTTTAAGAGTGTGATACTGGTACTTTTATACCTTTCAGTACATAGCTAACACTGTGTGTGTGTGTGTGTGTGTGTGTGTGTGTGTGTGTGTGTGTGTGTGTGTGTGAGAGAGAGTGATTCTTTCTCAAAGCAGAAGGAAATATGGATAGGTTGAATATCTTCCTGACCCTCCAAATCCACTATCCACATTTTTCCATTTACCCTATTAGACTAAACACTCTAGAGAGTATGAGCAGACTGGAGAAAGACTGTCAAAAACAGGGAAAGTGAAGTCAGACTCTATACTTCTCTGATTTTTTGAAAGTTGACTCCAGAGCACTAGCGATTGCCTTACCCAGACTGGACTTCATCTAAGTCTACAAGTATACATATGGCAAACTCCCCCAGGTTCTGCACCATTCCATACTGTTCCACAACATCCCATGTCCAACTTCAGGGTCATTATTGTTGTAAATAAACTCTGATTGAAGTGTCTTGACTTGAGTGTGCCATTTCCAATTAGGTTCTTATAAGTTAAGACACTAGATTTTGACCCTTTCTAAAGCTATTTTTTCCTTCAGTTTACTGAGAAACAAAACCTCAGTTCATAGATACAGACTTCATTTCTTGTCAAGTAAGTACTCTTTTAAATAGTCTATTTGTGATTGACAATGCATGCAACACCATGGGAACTGTAAAGAGGTTTGTAGAAAGAGTATATATACTACTACATCTCGAATACCCGCCTACCCCCATAGTGTTGTCGGCGAGCATCCCAAAGTACTAGAATAGAAAATAGTAACCCACCTGAGTTTTCTTTGTAGTTTGTCAATACACAGATGAGTGATCTTCCATAGATGACTTAATACTCTAAATTTAGATTTTTTTCTCCATTATAAAATAAAACTAATTTCTCAATATCTTGTTAGACATATTTATGAAGCATTCAAAATAAAGTGTATGTTTGTAATCATGATTTTGTAAGTTTTGAAGGCCAAAATGTATTGTCATGCTGAAAGTAAGTAGCTATCAAAAACTTTTAGAAAAACTACCCCACATTAGCAATTAATACTGCCACCTAACCCTAGTATGAATGTGGACACTTACACCTACTATAAGAATGATTCAGAACAGATTTCCAACATAGAAGTGAAACAATGACCATTCATTAACTTAAAAGGTTAATGCTTGAAGCTTCATAGTATAGATTATTGATATAGATCAATTTTCAAAATGTGAGAAAAAAATGAAATTTTACTAAATCTTCAGAATTAAAATGCTTCTTAAGATGACTCCTAATTAATTCTTTTCCAAAAACTAGAATTTTTAGCATTTTTTCACAGCTACCTTGATCTACAAAATCCTGTTACAGATATTGTTTGAGTATCAAAACTATCTTTTAAGGTCTTCATTTTGCCACTGTCAAAGCTTATCTTAGACTGTGAATAGCCTCTGATGAAAACAGTCCCTAGGAGGTAAATGATCCAATAAACATGAGCAGAATTACAGCTCTCAGCCACAACTACTCAATTGATGCAAATTATTGATGAAATTAAGAATCATTTTTCACTTAAAAATGGATCATAAACACAGCATGCTTTGGAAATGTGTGTGTGTGTGTGTGTGTGTGTGTGTGTGTGTGTGTGTGAGAATTTGACTGGATAATGTTAGCAGTAAAGATCATGATGAACTTGTTAAAGATTAATAAGAATAATAAGAAGGTTTCATATTTGGTGAGTGTTTCAGTAATAACAAGATTGACTTTTATATTACAACTATATTTAATCATTAAGGAAACTCACATTAAGACAACATTATGTACAATACAAGCTATTTCAATGCTATAACTGAGGAAGCAAATACAGAGGAAGCTCTATGTGAGTTAGGTAGGTGCTGTTGGGAACACAGGAAAGGGACCTGGCTTGTCACATTTCATCTGCACACAAGATGGAGAGAGGAAGAACCGAAAGAAAGGGAGGCTACAAACAAACACGGAAGCACTTTTTGGTGATGTATTTCCCCCAGGAAGGCTGTACCCTAAAGATTCCACAACCTTCCCAACCAGTTCTACCACCTGACATCAAGTGTTCATATAAATAGCCTATGGCAGAAGTTTCTCATTCAAACAATCTTACCGAGAAACAATGTCATTTCTAGACAAGGGAGTGTGTAGCATTATTCTGTCTAGTCTAAATGCTAGTATGTTACTGTAAGTCAGACTATGCTATAGGCTCTTAAAGACACAGTAGTGAAGGAAGCTGGAAAAATTTTTTTCTTTCCTCCCTCAATGTGTTCATGATTAAAAAGAAAGTGATCTGAGAGTCAAGATTTTGTATAATAATAATATAATGGTTATAACAGAAAACTTTGAAATTAAAAGGCAAACATTTAATCACTTCTCATTGTTTCCTAATTATGATCCTATAAAAACTCAAGTCTCTGAAACACAGTTTTATCATTTAAACACAATAATATTTAGTCTAACACTGTGTGTGTTATGAAAAATATCTGTGCAGAGCTTAGTATTGGTTTAGAATATGTGCTTGTAAGGATAGGCATTTTTAAGGATCACAGAGGCATATACCAAATTATTGAAATATGGTGACTACATATGCACCAGCCTAGTTCATTGCTTCCTTTCTATATCTCAAATATCCCTAAAGAGTATAAATTGTTCCTAGGAGGGTTTCAACACTAATGAGTCCAACTCCTACAATTCCTTCACCAATCTAATCAATACAACACTTAACTCACAGGCTTTTAGCATCTCTTAATTTAACTTGCCCTCTGCTTACCATTCTCATTGTCAGCCATTCCCTTCATAGTTGCCGAGAATGAGAATCTGATTCAATTAGGGGGCAAAAGTGTAGTTTGAGGTGGTTTCAGAGAAAGAACCCTGCCTGTGTCCAAATATGCAGTGAAGAAATGAATGTGAAGTCCAAACTACACAGTCATAATTTATCTAGTAACAGAATCACTCTGAGAGGATGTGACTGGCTACTAAGGCATGCTTAGTGATGCTGTACCATAAATAGTTAAAGTAAGCCACTTCTAACTTCAAACTTATCCCTGAATCTTGTAGTTACAGAAGAGAAAAACAATCAATCTAACACAAAAAAGCAAATAAAACCCGTAATTTATTATATATCATTTAAACTAATCTGTGTTATCTTTCTTTTAGCTAAACTAAAAAGAACCTTAGTAACTATGAAAACTGGTTCCGCTGCTGAGTAGAGAAACATAGAGGTTAAAATTTTTTTCACTTTAAACAATCAGGAAGACCAAATTTAGAGAACAACTTGAATCCAATTTGTAAGATACCAGCAGTTTCAGAAGTCAGGGAATACTATAAACCTATAACAGTTCATAAAATAAAGCATGGGATACTTGATTCTAAGGCCACTATAGTCATTAACCACTGCATGCTGATATTTAGAAAATCAAGAAATGTAATTTAGTGTCACAATTTTGTCCTTTTCAAATAAAGATTGAAATGAAAAAAAAAATAGTAAAATACTCCCCACCAAACAGATTGATGCTATAAATAATTTTAGAAAGTTAATAGCAGCTCTTGCTAATTTGCAACTCCTTTTGGTATTTTTGTTTTTCAAATTTTGGTACTTCTTTCTTCAATAGGAATAGACCAAGGATACTTTGGAAGTGACATTATCCTTATCTTCAAATACACTGTTAGGATTTTGTGCAGTTGTTTTTTACGGACGTGGCCTAAATACACCAAAATGGATTCTACCGCTGGTTGACTCGCATAATTGTAAGATTCTTGGATGAATATTTTCAGTTAAACATGTCAGAGAAGAAATACACAACAAATAATAAAATGGATAGGAACACTCATCAATCAAGAGCTACCTGCCACTTCTGTCCTACCAACGGGCCCTCAGAGTGACAGCACAAATGTATGTTGGCAGTACAATCAAAGCTTTAGAAATAAAACAAAATGTTTCTTCTTGGCCCCTCAGCTCTCTAAGGCTATGGCAGCCCAGTTGCAATTTGATTTTTTACATTAGTTTTGAATTTCCTTATTAAATCATTTTCATTCTGACCCTTTGGCTGTCACACACATGCCAATATTGTTGACGGCTATAAGGAACACTGTGCTTGTAATCTTCAGAGAATGGTGTTCTTTCGACATACTTTTGACTTATTTTAAAGCTCAAAGATAATATTAAGAATTTTTATTCTTTGTGGTTATGAGGTATATACTCACAATCACATCCAAAGAGACAAAGGAGGCATTTTGACTTATTTATCATCACTCTTAATACTATATCTGTAAATTCTTCTTAAAGCTTATAAAAAGATATACCTCAACCAAAATATAAAGATTAAAAACTGCACTGTCCTCAGTCTGCCTCAATCTAAAAAAACCCAACAACTTATGCCAAAGTTATTTATAGTAAGGTTATTCTCCTTCAATGCTTAACCATAGATTGTGACTTTAATCACAAAATACTCAGTATAACGTATAGTTTTAGGTCTAGTGTTGGAATGGATAGAAACATAGAAAATATAGCAGTGAATAGAAGATATCTTTCTAATGCATATGGGTAAATAGAAATTTCCATTTCAATTTTCATGTTGAGCTGGGACAGTGGATGTACTAAGAGATGTCGCCACTGAACTAAATTCTTCTCTGCACCTAGCATTTCTGTCCTGAGGCAAATATCTTTTTCCTTTTTTCCTAAATAATTCACAAATTGCTTCTGCACAGAGGCCAAAGAGGGTCAGAACAAAATTCAATTACTTCCTATCACTGTATTCTCCTCTTGCAAAGGAATGTTAAGGATATGAGGTTTGCTGTTGTAATCACATGTGAAGGTTAAATACCAAACAGATGATTATAGAACTCTGGGAAGAAGAGAATAAGATCCAATATCTTGCATGTTTGATTTTATTAAAATGATGTGCTCATCCTTGCCTGTATTTGTCTACCACAAGAATTCTTCAATAAGTTCTTCTTAACATACCTTTGCCTAAGATTTCCTGATTCTCAGTATCACCACAAAGACCATAGCCATGTCCTGTCACACTGGGTCTTTTCAGTGCATCCTACAATGGCCTATCATTTCATAGATCCCAGCACTACAGAAGAGATGCCAGAAGAAGGAATTATATTATCTCTTGGCATATTCTAATATGAGAAAGAATAAATGTTTCATCTAATTTTTCCTGTTTGCACTTACATAAGCCAGATTTTTATGGATTTTTCCATATGATTTTCAAAGTTCAATATAGCTAAATAATTCTACATTTACATCCATCTTAACATTGATTTATTTTATTCCTTTTTCCTCAACCAAGAGAAACAATCATGATCTATATAAAATTTAAAATAATCTAAGTGCTAAATTTCTGAAACACTGTATTTTGGCACTATTCATATTTTGCAAGAATCCTACAAGGTCAGTGAATAAGGTGTGCCAAATGTATTACTCTTGTTTTATGATTAAAGTACAGAAACATTGAGTGATTAAAAAAGTGACTTAGGTCACACACTGTTCATTCAAGCATGGACAAGAAGCTTAGCTACTTCCCTAGTTGGCCATATGTTCATGTTCAAAATGAACTCAGCTGTATTAATATTAAATTGTTCATAACATTATTATGCTGCATGTTTATCTATTCTTTTTGGTTTCTTTATAAATATACATAGTAGGTCAAATTATGGTTCTTATGAGCTTTATTCCACATTTTATATAAGAACTTGCTATGTGATATGACAAAAATGATCTGATAATGACATTATACAGATCTGTTGACATCAAGACAAGGTGATGACTAGATTATTCAAGCAGCTCAATATTGTCCTGAGTGTCAATAGTTAAAGCTGAGCCCACATAGATTTATGTCTAAAACTAAAGATGAACAAGAATATTAAATGATCAAAGCCAATTGAAAAACTATGGAAGCTTTTAATAATAAAATTGTAGGTGATAACAAAAATCTTGAATTAAAGGTTCATTCCTACCTTATATCCCCAAAGTCCTCTCCCTACACCAAGTATTGCAGAATTTTCTCTCAGAGCATGGATTGGGGGGTATTAGAGAATAATGAACATACTTATGTTCTAGGGAGACAGTTGGAAGCAACTTCACAAATACTCCTCCATCAAACTTTAGACTCTGATTTTGTACATGTGAGCCCTGTGTATACATCTAAAGGGGATGAAATCAGTACATTGAAGAGTTACGTATACTTCTGCATTTATTGTAGTACTTTCACAGAATCAGATATGGAATCAACCCGAGGATCCATCAACAAATGAAAGAATAGAGAAAATGGAGTTTATATATAGGCTGGAATGCTGTTCAGCCACTAGAAAGAAATGAAGTCTGATCAGCAAGATGGCTCAGCAGTTAAAAACATTTGTCACCAGGATTGACATTGTAAATGTGGTCCTTGGGTTCCCCATGGTGATAGGAGAGAACCAATTTCTGCAAGTTGTCCTGACCTTTCTTCTCTCTCTCTCTCTCTCTCTCTCTCTCTCTCTCTCTCTCTCTCTCTCTCTCTCTCTCTCTCTCTCTCTCTTCTGTTAAAAATTTGAAACAAGTAAGTTAACTTCTACTATTTGTAGAAAGATATATGAACCCAGAGACCATTATGTTAAGTGAAATAAATCAAGAAAAGCAAAATCAAATGGTGGGATCTTACTCATGGATCTAAAGAAGCTTAGTTCAAGATGAAATTGTGAGCACATGCCTACAAATACATCTTGGTGATCCTGGTATTTGGAGGTTGAAGCAGAAGGATTGTTGCCAATATGAAACCCTCCTGGGCTACAAAACAAAATTCAGGTGAGCCTAGGTTACACTGTCAGATCATGTCTAAAAATAAATAAAACAAAGAAACAGCAAAAAGAGATTTACCAGAGATTAGGTAGGTGAGTTAAGGAAATAAAAGGGTTTGATTAACTGGTGTCCTATTGTACAGAAGGACAACTATGATTCACATTAATGTATACAGTATTTAAAAAGACCTAGAACAGAATTTGAATGTTCTCATCACAAAGAAATGCATAGGTAATAAATATGCTAAATATCTATATGTGATCATTACACATACTGAATCAACCCACTTGTGTATGTGTGTGTGTGTGTGTGTGTGTGTGTGTGTGTGTGTACGCGAAGATATAGTCCATAGTTATATGTTAATGAAAAACAAAAGGAAGCAAAAGAAGTTGGTCTGGGTCTCAAGCATGTATTGGGGAGAAATATGCTATCCAACAGAGGAGCAGGCAGTAAGCTCATACCTGTAAACAGATCTAAAATAGAACAGGCAACTGGAGAAGGGCAGAAACAATAGCAGCCACTGCAGGGACCCAGGGAGCTTGTGTGATAACATGATCAGAATACATGGCCGTGGACAATCCACTGTAAATCAGCTTATTTGTAAAAATCTTTCCAGGTCTGGAGTTGCTTTGAATGCAGCAACTTCAAACAACAATCACTCAGGAATTTTCAAAATCAGAGGCCATTGTCAGTCCTAATTCCACCTGTCAGAGATGAAGAATAATTACACAGATTGCTGGGCCCCTCTCCCACCTTGAGCGTTCAAACACATTGCATATTCACCACTATCTCTTCCCCTTCATCTGAGGCCAGGCTTTGCAGTCTATCTCAGCAAAGTGTTCTAGGAAGCCAATGATATACAATTTCCCATAAGGCAATGCATAGGAAAGTTCTCCTACAAATCCTGCTGTTAATGATGGCTTTTCCATTGAGTGTGTGCCCTGAAGTAAAATAACCAAAAGTCCTAAGCCTCCATTTGCATATATATATATATATATATGCACACACATGTATACATACGAACATTGTATGTTTGTGTATATATGTATGTATGAATATATATATATATACAAACATACGGTATGTTCATATATATACATATATGTGTGTGTATGTATTTATTTATCTATGTGTTCATCTATCTCTTTATAATGTATACTTGCATATAAAAGATTATAACTATTCTAATAACTTCTTCCAAAGATAAATTTAGTTAATTTATACCTTCTGAAACAAGGGTCAGCAAAATTCCACTTATTGCCAGTTCTGTCTTGCCATCTGTTTTGATACAGCCAGAGACCAAAATGGTTTCATAGGTTAAAATCATTTTAAAATAAAAATGAGACTTATTTTGTGGTATGTAATAATTATATAATTATAAATTTCACTATTTATGAGGTTTAGTCAGTACTCAACCACTCTTATATTTAGATAGATGAGAGGTGAGGCTTGCACGAAGCAAGGCTGAGTCACAGAAGCTCACAACCTATTTGCTACCTAGGCCTTCATTGAAATATTGGTGACTTATGTTCTAGAATGATGCTGGCCATTTGGAAAATACTTCATTACTTTTCCCTTCTCATTAGAGAACTGAGTGGAGAGCCAGACTGCCTACAAGATACAAATGATTAGTATTCAGCATCTTGTTAATTAAACACACACACACAGAGTGAGAGAGAGAGAGAGAGGAATGTAAATCTCTCTTATTTTTCTGTCCTGTTTTGATTAGATTGTGTGTAACTCAGACTTGTATAGAAAGTCTGTACAAGCAGTAGTGAATGTTAAGGCTCTGGCCTTACTAAGCTCTTAATGTGGAACAAGGGTCCACTAAAATTTCTAAGAGCAAGACATAATAGATCTGATTGCTTTCTCGATCAGCTACCTTGTAGCATGCTCCATATTATACCTCTTAAGTGTAGCTAATCTAAGTGTCTCCATCCCCACCTGGCAGTGCTAGCCGCCTCACTGGTGTAGGGATCTTCTAACCAGCTTTGCTTATACTGGGAACACTGTTTCCTTGCTCTCTTTCTGTTTGGTGTGGACACCTACACAGATGAGTATCTGTATCCATGCTTGGAACGGCTGCCTCACTTCAACATCTGTGTCAAACTCCTCTGTCTCTACCACTCCTATTACATTTGAAACACTATATCTATATATTTATATCTATATATCTATATATATAGATATAGAATATATAATGTGATTTCATGTGGAGAATACCATCCTTTATTCTTCTTCTCCTTTCAGCTGGAAGGTGCTATTAGGTCCAGAAACAAACCAACCCAGGTATGACTACATGCTATCCATAACTTACTTATGGTAAATGATCCTGATGGGTTTTTATCTATGAATTATAAAAATATGAAGTTAGAATCCAGTTGCTGCACAGAGGGCAGTAAATACAGCAGCCTTTCCCTCTCACAGGTATCACAGGCCCCTACTGCAACGTCTCTAGCTAGCAGATTTTCAGGGGCCAAGGCTTGTCATCTGGTGAAATAATTTACATCAAAAGGATACTGCTGGCCACACATTCTGCTCTCCAAACTTTTCAATGACTCCTGCCTAGGAATTCGAGGGTAGGACTGCATGTTTGTGCTATAAAATTTCCCTCATCCACCGAAATCTACAAAAAGAGGCTCTATTTCTGCTAGGGGGCCCCTGACTTACTCTCTTTAGAGTCCCTGGTAAAGGGTCCGAATTCTTCTCAGAGCTCTTGCCGTGTTGTTTACTGTTGGCATTAATAACTCTTCTAACAAACTACACACTCTCATAGAGTCCATCTTAGTGTCCTTCTTTAACTGTCACCTGGGACCTTCATAATGTGCTGTGAAGTAGATTAAACTTTGGTGGCCTCTCTCCTTTTTCTTCTTATGTTTGGCCACTGTATGTTCTCTGGCAGTATCCCACATCCTCAGAACACTTACCATCTCCAGCCTTGGTAAAACTCCACTTTAATCTTGTGCATTCCCTTGGAACATAGCTCAGGGCCACTGGTTGCAAACCAGTTGATATTTTGGAGATAGTCAATATCACCTCTGTTAATTAGTGAGAATTTGGTCACATCTCTGCCAGAAAATATGGGTGCGCTAGGACACTTACTTCCTCTTCCTACTTGATCTCCTCCATTTGTTCGATGCTCCAGACCAAAATCCTGTTATCAAAATCTACTGTCCATTGAAGCTTCATTTTGCCAATTTTGGGCTGATTGAGGACTTCAAATTTTCCTTTCTAAGAATCTAAGAACCAGTTCCAGCTTCCTCTCCTTTCAATGTTTCTTTGTATAATCTTCCCATCTCTTTCTGCCTCCCTGACCTGCCTTTTCCCCCTGAGGCCACTCCCTAAAGCTTTGGGTCCTTTCCATCTAATGTCCTGGAGGCTAGGCACTAACAACCCAGAAGCTTTTGCCTGTCTACCTGGACCCTTCAGGCCCACCCATAGCAACAGCTTCAACCTCTCCACATGGTAAGTGCTTCCTCCCAAGCCAGAGCAAAGCAGATTGTTCTGCTCCCTCACCTGAATGAGCTGCCATTGAAGCTGCAGAGTTTTGCTGTCAGTGTGGAGGTCTTTGAAGAGTAATTCAAAGAAAGGAGGAGCCATGAACTGAACAGCAACTTGGATGATTTGCCTTTTCATCAGGAAATAAACTTGTTGGGCTAGATGAATCACTGGAATGGTTATTGATACATTCATTCTATCAGTTCTGTTCTCCTTTAGAGAGCCCTGACTAATACATTCTTCAAGCACTTTTTGATTGGATTTAAGGCCCACTTCTTGAGATGGTCCTCATGCCTGTCATTGCTAATGGGGTTAAGAGCCTAAGAATAGATAGATCAAGGGCCCTAAGGTAAGCTTACTCCTATTTAACTGAATAAACACAGCAATAAAATGATTGCTAATGACATATTGTTATACCCATAGATCACAGCATTATTCAACTCCCAGCAAAATAGTTGTTTTTGCATTAGGTGGTAATCGACAGAGAGACCACAACTTGACAGTATGCAGAGAGTGAGAGACCCTGGAACACTCAGTTCTAAATGGGATATCTATATCAACGCTCCTATTGTTTCAACTTCAGTACAGTGGCTGTGCCTTACTCTAATACTATTTCAGCCAGCAATTGTCATTACTTCTAAAGGTAGCGTTAATTAAACCTTTATTCTTCTATTTATGAATAATACTCGAGATTCAAAGACTGAGATGAAAACCTGCTAGCTCAGAGAGACTGAGTAGGAAATAGCAACCTTCTCTCCTTGCTGGCATTTCCCAAATAACATCTTTCTACTCTGCCAATTACACACACATACACATACACACACTCACATACACACGCTCACACATACACACACAAAACAACCACATCACTCAAATTCCCTCCCTACTACTTCCAATGTATCGCTCTATCTTTTTCAGATATTATCTGATGCTCTATGATTATTTTCTGTCAACTGGTTACTAACTCAGCCTCCAGACCCAAGGCTAATTTTATTTAATTAATGCAAATGCAAACTCAGTATTCACAGTGTGATCAAATATTCCCCCAGTACTCTCCCCTCAAGGCTCAGGAATCTATGGAGAAGAGGGGGTGGAAAGATGATAAGAGCCACAGGTGGTAGATGACTTCAGGAAACCTTTGACTTTCAGACACAGCAGAGATGATGCACATATGAATTTACTTAGACTGTAACAGAACAAAACCTGCACAAATTTGACAGAGACAAAATCCCAGCAAGCACTGAGGAGGGGAAGTGGGCAAGAAACCTCACCCTTAACCAAAATGCTGTTTGTTAAGGACAGTTGATAAAAGAGGGAGAATCAGGGGTGGTTATTTTTGTTTTTTGTTTTTGTTGTTTGTTTTTGTTGTTACTGTTTTGTGAGTCTAAAGCTTTGTACCTAATTTACCTTCTATCATAACTAAGGAAAACTATAACTATGTAGTCTTTAACTCCATCAAAGATCCCAAATGGATACAATATTACCTGGGTAAACAGAAAGTGCAGAGCAAGAAACTTCTAAAATTATGAGGGGAAAAAACAAACAAACAAAATGAAACAGTTACCCAACATTTCTCTGCAATGTTGGGGCATCTACCTTTAGCTTACAGGCCTAGAATATCTGACAGACTTTTTTTGTGAAGCAGGAATTTTGAAGGACTTTCCCACCTTGTCTTGGCAAAGTTTGGCAGTCTTACTCCTTTGTGTCCTGCTTGTCCAGTTTGTAAAATGCATTGTCAGCAGTTGAAGCAAGGGCAATTTCTTGCGCAAATTGCTAGCTTTGCCACAATGAAAGCAAACTCCATAAGGAGGTTCTTTGTTGCCCATCAGCCTTTTATGAAGCAGATTAGTGCTACCAAGAGCACCAATGTGTCTCACCATCATGAAAAGCCTTGTGTTATTAAAACTTTTTAAATTGTTTTTTGAAGATCATCTGTCTATCTATAATATATCTCTGTATGACCTTGAAAACATACCTAACATAAACAAACATAACAAACAAAATTATAATTTTCATTGTTATAGATGACTATTAACTTATATTTCTTTATTATCTTAAATAGCTTTCAAGGACTAGAACTCACATTACATTTTTTAAAGAGTTGCAAAGGTATAATACCTTAGACAAGAAATAGAAACATAATACAGTATAATAAAAATATGAGAAGCTTTTGTAGAGCAAAGGATACAGTCAACAAGGCAAAGCGACAGCCTACAGAATGGGAAAAGATCTTCACCAATCCCACATCTGACAGAGGACTGATATCCAGAATATATAAGGAACTCAAGAAATTAGACATCAAAACGACCAACAGTCCAATTAAGAAATGGGCTATAGAGCTAAACAGAGAATTCTCGACAGAGGAAACTCAAATGGCTGAAAGACATTTAAGGAATTGCTCAACATCCCTAATCATCAGGGAAATGCAAATCAAAACAACTCTGAGATACCACCTTACGCCTGTCAGAATGGCTAAGATCAAAAACACTGAGGACACTTTATGCTGGAGAAGATGTGGAACTAGGGGAACTCTCCTCCACTGCTGGTGCAAGCTTGTACAACCACTTTGGAAATCAATATGGCGCTTTCTTGGAAAATTGGGAATCGATCTCCCCCAAGACCCAGCTATACCACTCTTGGGCATATACCCAAGAAATGCTCAATCATACCACAAGAGCACTTGCTCAGCTATGTTCATATCACCATTGTTTGTAATAGCCAAAACCTGGAAACAACCTAGATGCCCTTCAACTGAAGAATGGATAAATAAATTGTGGCACATATACACAATGGAATACTACTCAGCAGAGAAAAACAATGACATCATGAGGTTTGCAGGCAAATGGATGGATCTAGAAAAAATCATCCTGAGTGAGGTAACCCAGACTCAGAAAGACAAATATGGTATGTACTCACTCATAGGAGGATACTAGATGTGGAACAAGGATGACTGGACTGCTACTCACATCACCAGTGAGGCTACCTGTAAAACAGGACCCCAAGAAAGACATGGGGATCACCCAATGATGGAGAAATGGCTGAGATCTACATGAACAGCCTGGACATGAGTGGGAGCAATGAAGGGCGAGGGTGGAGGGAAAGAGAGTGGGAGATCCCAGCTGGATCAAGAACAGAGAGGGAGAACAAGGAATAGGAGACCATGGCAAATGAAGACCGCATGAGAAAAGGAAGAAACAAAGTGCTAAAGAGGCCCACAGAAATTCACAAAGATACCCCCACAAAAGACTGCTGGCAATGGCTGAGAGACAGCAGGGACTGACCTACTCTGGTGATGGGATGGCCAAACACCCTAATAGTTGGGCCGGAAACCCCATCCAAGGACTGAGAAATCTGGATGCAGGGTGGAGCGCTGGGAGTCTAATTATCGAGAAAGAGGAGGGTTTATATGAGTGAGAATTGTTGAAACCAAGGTTGAATAAAACACAGGGACAAATAGCCAAAAGAATGGAAACACATGAACTATGAACCAAAGGCTGAGGGGCCCCCAAATGGATCAGGCCCTCTGAATAGGTGAGACAATTGATTGGCTTGATCTGTTTGGGAGGCATCTAGGCAGTGGTACCAGGTCCTGGGCTCCCTGCATGAGATAGCTGTTTGAAACCTGGGACTTATACAGGGACGCTTGGCTCAATCTTGGAGGAGGGTACTTGACCTGCCTGGACTGAGTTTATCAGGTCGATCTCAGTCCTCAGGGGTGGCCTTGATCTGGAAGTGGTGGGAATGGGGGGTAGGCTGGGGGGAAGGGGAGCGGGGCAGGAAGTGAGAGAACAAGGGAATCTGTGGCTGTTATGTAGAACTGAATAGTATTGTAAAATAAAATAAAAAAAGAATTTATGTCAATATATAAAAATATCTTTAAAAAATTAGAAACATTTATACAAAATTAAAAAAAAAGTAACCTTAAATTTGTATCACTATACAAAAATCCATGCCAATGTAAAATACTTGAGATTAGTAGTTGCTTTTTTTTTTTTTTTGAAGAGGAAAATGAATTTACTTACCAAGTCATTTCCATTTTCTTATAGAAAAAAGTCATTCCACAGTCAAAAGACAGAAACATGTTAAAATAGCTAATTGACAGAGGGCCAATTCTATATTTTACAAAAGAGATGTAATCAGTAATGAAATAATCAATGACTATAAACAGAAAAAAATACAATGGACAATATAATTTGAAATAATGCCAAACCCTTTTGAAAACTAAAGAAATGTGACTCAAAACCATAATAAATGTTCCTTTAGGTCTTGGAAAATAGCAAAATTCCAAACATTAACATGAGGTTCACATTAGGCAAGGAAGTGGAGAAATAGGCCTTCACATTCCTTTTCATTTTTAGAGAAGAATTGGATGATATTCATCAAATTAAAAGTTCACATCTATTCAGTCCAGAAATTCTGCTGCAAAGGTTTTATCTTAGAAGTTAATTCACAAAACAAATATAGAAAGGCAAAATAGAACCCAAACAACTAGCTCCTATGGAAGCTGAATTAATGGAGATAGTAGTTGCTTTTTAGATACAATTGTAGCTAGAACTTTCTCAGGTCCTGCCTGGGCCTGCCCTGCCTGGGACCAGCAGTCTTGTGGCCTGCTTATAAAATAATCACACAGAGGCTTAATAATATTTATAAGTGCTTGGTCATTAGCTCAGGCTAACTACTGACTAGCTCTTACACTTAAACTCAGCCCATTTCTGTTTATCTATATATTGCCACATGTTCCATGGCTTTACCTGTGTGCCATTACATGCTTCTCCCTGAATGGTGGGCTAGGATCTCCTGATTCAGCCTTTCTCTTCCCAGAATTCTTCTTTTCTGCTTACCCTGCCTATACTTCTTGCCTGGCTACTGACCAATCAGCGTTTTATTAAACCAGTGTAAAAAGCATTATCCCACAGCAAACAATAATCTACCTTTTTATCCTATTATTTCTGTATCCCCCTTTTTCTTTTTAGAATGAGATCCCTGAGTCTATTTCACTTTTTTTAGTTTCTTTCCTCACCATGACCAATAACAAGTTGTGACTAGCTACCCTATTGATGATGACAAGCATCCATCAAACAACCAAAATCCACCCATTTATGCCTCCACAGAATGTGGATATCATGTTCTTAAAATTACTTCCTGGGGATGGTGGCGTCTTTAGGGCACCCTGATAAAATTGAAAGGGTATCAAGTTCTGGGAGAGCTAGCTGTTGTCCAGTCTTAGTGTGATGGGAGGATGCAAGGTTAATCTGCATTCTTGGCTAGAATAGTCTCAGCCACAGCCTTGAAGCTGTTTTGGATACAGAATTCTGAGGAAACTGCAAGAGAGGCACTCTGAGAGGCTGGATCACCTTGGCCACCCGTTTTCATTGGTGTCTGGTCCCCTTGCTCTGAAAACACACAAACTTTCAAGAGTAACATACATATCTTTATTTAATACAAGTATGGACTATGTGTTGTACAAAGCCAGCCAAATATGATTTTTTTATTTTATATTTGAGCAGGTAAAGTATACGATACCAGTCTTGTTTGTCTAGGTTTATTTCTTTATGTCTGTAGGATTTTCAGGGGGTCTTCCATAATGAAACCTGATCATCTTTAGCCTTCGGTGAGTCCACAGCTTTTCATTTTCTGTGGGAACAAAAGCATAAGTGTTTTTATGCTTTTAAAACACTTAAAAAAGCAGTTTAAAAAAAGGTAGATTATTGTTTTTGCTGTCCTGACTGCCTGCTGCCAAATAACTGGTAGCTACTTCCCAAATAACTGACTTGGGAGATTTAATATCAATTACAAATGCTCAGCCAAAAGCTCAGGCTTGTTACTAGCTCACTCTTACATCTTATCTATGCTTTGTCATGTGGCTAGGTACCTTTTCTCATCATAACATGTCCATTTTTGCGTCTCTCTTGTCTCTCTGGAGACTCCTGACTCCACCCTACTTCCCAGCATTCTAAGTTTGGCTCTCCCACCTAACTTTATTCTGTTCAGCTATTGGTCAATCAGCTTGTTTATTAAACAAATCACAACCACAAATCTTCACATTGTACAAAGGGATTATTCTGTACCACATAACCTCTTCCTCAAAGTAATATATTTTCTGATTTCCACTTTAAGGTTAACGTATTTATAAAGTATCTAGCTGGTTTAATTTAGCAGTGCCTTCCATAACTCACTGTCTCTTGGCAGCTGTCCTTCTCTGTTCATTAGCATTAAAAAAGATCAAAATCAACAAGACACCATATAGGATCTAGACTCTCTACATTTTCCACCTTTCAATGGCTTATCTTCTTTATTTTATTTTATTCTCTCTTTAAAGAATTTATCTTATTATTTATTAATATATTATTATTATAAACTATTATTTTTTATGATTGTCTATATCCATTTTCTTTTGTTTTTTAAGCCTACTCACATTTTTTAAACACACTGTAACCTGTTTAGAGATTTTTTTTTCTGTTTAGAAGGGTTTATTAAATATCTGCAGCATTCTTTAGCTGCATGAGACAAATCTTATACTGTTTTTTCATTTGCTGGACTAGTTGCTGGCTTGCAGGCAGTCACCATACCTGAGCCCACCTAAGAGACTTAGGTCACTAGGAAGTCTTGTTTTAGCATGACTGCTATTAGGTATGGTGGAGGAAGTTTATTGTAGATATGAGCATAGTCAGAGGCAAGGACATCTGGGAGAGTTCAGAGTGAACATGACCATGAGTTGGGCCAAGTGAAGAGAGGGGAAATAGGGGAAGGATAGAGGAAAGGAAAGAAGAGAAAGGGGAGCAGGAGACAAAGAGGACAAGTGGGTAATGGGTAGACAAAGAAGTCTAGGTAACCAAAATGACTGGATTATATAGGGAAGGCAGCTGGGTAAAAGGCAGCCCAGCCCCTGGGCTGGAGAAGTTTAGGGTATGGGGAGGGGTATGCCAGCCATACCCTATGATGTGTAGGGACTGAGTTATAGTGGAAGAACTTGACAGCCAGGTCTGCATTGGTGTGTTAAATGGGCACTTTGGTTAACCATTTGTCTCAGGTTTTAGATATAACATCCCAGCCTTTTTGTTAATAATAAATGATAAGGCGTGAGTTAACCTTTCCTCACTTCTTCCTGCTAATATCGGAGTGTCTTTGTTTGGGACCCAAGAAATCTGGAATGCTGGTCAAGGTTGGAAAGAACAAGTGCTTTCATTCATTCTCCAGACTTTGCAGGACTATCTGGGGCAACAGAAGTGCAGGCCTCTTTGGAGCAATTTGGGAGGGTGGACCACCTGGGGCTAGGGTGAAAAGACTCAGGTGGTTAGAAATTCCATCAGAATGAGTTGGTCTGGTGAGTTTATGGCAGATTACAGTGTTTAGTTAATTGACAATCTCCTGGAGCAGATATAGATTAGGGATCAAAGGTAAAGTTAAGGAGTTTATGGGAATTTTTTTTTTCCTTGGATGTACATTTGAGTTCCAAGGTCATGGTTCTGGTAGTTGGGGGAGGGAAGTCCCAAGACCAGGTAGAGAGTAGAGATCCCATCATCTGGAACAGGTAGAATAGGCAGGTAGGGAAATAGGCTTTTGATTGACAGCAATTATCTAGAGTCCATTTGACCTGTGAGAGCTAGATCCAAGTCAACTCTTTAAAGTTTACATGACTTTTTTTTTTAATTTATAAAAAAATGATAAAAGTTTAGATAAGTTAGCATAACCACTATTTGTAATCTTACTGACATCCACATTGTAGACAAAGCAGTAGACTAATAGTGATACATATATTTTAACCCAATCTTTAAAAACCAAAATCAAGCCATTAGCTATATCTATATATAGAGAGATGTGTATAAACACACTCGCGCGCGCACACGCGCACACACACACACACACACACACACACATACACACACACACAACCAATTAGATAACTACTTTATTTTCCTTAAAAGATTGATACTTAAATATTTAAACCATTTTTTTCTAATTTAAATTATAAACTTCCTTCATCTGTGGTCTTTGTTAACTATGTTTCTGTTATATTATTAGTATATCAGATAGAGAGGCCACATCCTTGCTGGCTTTTGGTAATCATTTTTCTCTACTAAAGATCTGCCTTCCTCATATCTCAGCTTCATCATCTAAGAAGAGCTACATGCTATATTTGAAAATGAGCTAGCCACATTGCTTCAACTAGGACTTCAGAACAAAATGAAACAAAATAATCTCTATTGGAACTGGAGCAAATTACATTTGAATTGTTAGAACTCCAATGATGGACAGTTCTAAGTATGAAGAGCTAAATAAAATATGGGTCCAAAGTGAAAATTACATTAAGACATTTTTGCTTTAAATAAAAATAATTTAGATTTTTTCATTTTTAATTTTTTTTTTTTTTTTATATTATGTGTAAGGGTGTTTTGCCTGCAGGTAAGACTGTGCGCTGTGTGCATGTATCACCCTTGGAGATCAGAAGAGGGCACCCCAGGACTAGAGTTACAGACAGTTGTGAGCCAATATGTGAGTGCTGAGAATTGAACACAAGTCTTCTGGGAGGGTAGCTAATGCTCTTCACAGGTGAACTATCTCTCCACTCTCTTATTTTAGCCTTTTTAATAGCTAAACATCTTAGCATATTTTGTATATGAAATATAGAGTTCTTGTGAACAATTCTCAAAACTATTTAATGGGACTAACGTCAAAGAGATCTATAGCTACACTATTAAGACCCATCTTTATTTTCCCCAAACACCATTTAACATCACTGTCTTCAGTGTACACCACTCTTTGATGCCTGTTCCACCACCAAATCCTGTAAATTCCCTTCAGCTCCTTCTCTCAATAATTCTTTTTTCTTTTCTTTTTTATAATTTTTTATTTAATTTTCTTTCTTTTATTTTACATACCAACTCCTGTTCTCCTACCCTCCCCTTCTCCTGCTCCCCTTCACCTACCCCTATCTCACCTCCACCCCCTTGGGTAGTCAGCACAGGCTGGCATACCAAGTTGGGAATGGACCTAGCCCCTCCCAACTGCATCATGGCTGAGTGAGGCAACGCACCATAGGGAATGGGCTCTAAAAATCTAGTTCGTGTGCCCAGGGTAAATCCTGGTTCCATTGCCAGGGGACCCACAAACGCATCAAGCTGTACAACTTTCACCCACATTCAGAGGGCCTTATGTGGTCCTATGTAGAATCCCCAGCTGTCAGTCCAGAGTCCATGAGCTGTCACCAGAATAATTCAAATTCAGAATGATTTCTGAATTCTTCATGGATTTCCTGACACATATGTTTCATTATTTTTTAATAAACACTTTGACTCTTATTCATATAAGTGGGACCCTCTTTAATTGGCTTCCTGACGAGTTCGAGTTCATCCATAATGTTGTCCAGTATATTCAGTATATTCATGTAGCATCCTTATGTGTGATATAGCCACAGAGATCATCATCTACTGAAGAAGAGGAAGCCACCACCACTTTCTTTCCTTTTTCTTTTCTTTTTTTTTTTTTTTTTTTTTTTTTTTTTTTTTTTTTTTGTTTTTTCAAGACAGGGTTTCTTTGTGTAGCTTTGGAGCCTGTCCTGGAACTCGCTCTGTAAACCAGGCTGGCCTTGGACTCACAGAGATCCACCTGCCTCTGCCTCCTGAGTGCTGGGATTAGAGGTGTGCTCTACCGTTGTCGGGCTAAAGCTCCCACCACTTTCTATTTTCAAAGAATTTAGACTGAATTCACACCCATTATCCCATGGGTTTCCTCCTCTAACTCCCTTCCTATAAAATTATTGTTTTTCTTTCCTTCTTTCTTTCTCTCCTTCTTTCTCTCTTTCTTCTTTCTTTTTTCTTCCTTCCTTCCTTCCTTCTTTCTTTTTTTTTTTTTTTATCTTTTTGCAGAAACAAAACACTGGGTTATAAGAATGTAATGGTAGAGTCCTCAAGCTTCAGCTCAGGTCACAGTACATGCTGCAGCCCTTCTATTCTCCAGTAGGCATCTACTGAGACATTGCTTATCAATCTCTAGCTAATGGACTTTCACGTTCCAGGTTTTTTCCCTGGAATGTGTGGGGAATAAAGCGAGTGGGAAGAGGTAGAGTCAGCAGGAGCTGTTCTAAAGACATGGACAGCTACTTCCAATAACAGCTGAGGAAGGAAAAATGAGCTTCCAAGTGTGAATTCCTGTGATCATTCATTCCCCAACTGCAGCTAAGTGACAGAGCTCAACTATATAAGACTATGGATATTAATCATTCTAAACTTAGGATGATAATTTCAGAAGGTCAATTTATTGCACTTTAAATGTTACCTATATTATATATGGGCCATTTAATAGGACTTTTATATGGGAGTTTGTAAAACTTACAGATTTTTATTCTACTATAAGATACAATTTATAATAAATACAAGTATTATTTCAGTTCATATTGAAGTAGTACCCATCTTTATAGGTATATAATTTGCAAACAATATTCTACTTGAGGCAAATGTTTTCCTGAATGACAGAAAGCCATATAGCATTGAGGAGAGAACTAACATTCCTAAATGAAAGATTCGTATAATAACTGGAGCATATATTAACTCACAGAGACTGTGATATCATGTATAAGAACTGTACAAGGTCAAGAAAGATAAAATCTCAGGACAGAGAAGGGGAAATGGTAACAAAGTCCAGTCCAACCCCTAACAAAGAAGGTATTTGCCATTGATACCTGCTGGCAAAAGATAGATCAGTTTTCTTCAATTAAGTGATCCTGGCTACGTCTACTATACTCCAGGGCAACTTCATTCTCAGGAGTCATTTTGCAACATAAAACAGACTATATTGTGTCCGTTTTGCTTTTGCTTTCGTTTTGAGGGAGGAAGAACAGGAAGCTAAATGTGTAGGGACAAGGAGATAGATCTGGGGGGAGTTGGAGGAGAGGAAAGAATATAACAAAATATATTGAGTGACAAATTTACTAATTAAATCAGAGATAGTATAATTCCCAAAGCTAAGATGCAAATAGATTCTTTTCATATTGAAATGTCATACTAAACGTATTTATGAAAATATTGCTTATAATGGAAGAATGCAATAGTTTTGTAAGCCAGAAACAAGGAAACATGTGAGCTGCCATAGAGCAACTTTAATACATAAAGAATGAATAAAAAAAATGGTCAAATTATCAGTTAGCATTCATTATGCTGTATATACATATATTCTGGTGTCTTTTCACCTTTTCAAACATATTCCCTTTCTTTTAGGAAAGATTCCATTCTACTTATAGGAAAATAATCTATCAGAATTCTTATCAGGGTCTTTCTAATGAATGAGGTTAACACATACTGTTGAATAATAAAGCACCAAGAATTCAGTATTTTACAATAAATAAATAAGTAAATAAAATA
The DNA here is from genome assembly GCF_004664715.2 of Peromyscus leucopus. Taxonomy (NCBI): domain Eukaryota; kingdom Metazoa; phylum Chordata; class Mammalia; order Rodentia; family Cricetidae; genus Peromyscus; species Peromyscus leucopus. The sequence goes on from NC_051064.1 coordinate 40,600,845, forward strand.
CAAAACAATTAATGCATTTAATTGATTAATAGAATTTTTTAAATCTTTATAGAATCAAGGAAAAAAATTAAGGTGAATTTGAAAGAGGCAAGTGTGTGTGTTTCTCAATATTTATAACTATTCCAACAGTTATAAACAAAGCAGAGGAATAAGCTCTACTTAGCAGTGAAGACAGTGTTGAATATAATACCAATATATCTAAAATGATCCAAAAATTTAAGTAAGATACAGCACAGAAATAAAAACTGTTCAACAGAGCTAGACATTATGATGCACACCTTTAATCCCAGTACTCAGGAGGCAGAAGAAGGAGGATCTCTGTGAGTTCAAGGCCATCCTGGTGTACAAATCAAGTTCTAGGATAGCCAGAGCTGTTATACAGAGAAATCTTGTCTCAAATTACCAGGAAGAGAAGCTATGAGTCTATAAACACCAATGAAGAGGTAAAGTTGGAAGTATAGACATGACATTGTCTACATCAGTATCACTCCCCTAAATAAAATGTTATTGTATAAATCTGACAAAATTGATTGACCAATTACAAGAGAAAATGACAAAGCTATGATAAAATGTATCAAAGGAGATGTGTACAAATGGAGAGATACATTCCTTATTCATAAATTTTAAGACTACGATCAAATTATTAGTTCTTCCCAAACTGATTCATAAATTCAGTATAATTTGAATAATATTCCAAGGAATTATTTTTATAGACACACTGATTCTGAAGTTCATAGAGAGAGACAAGAGACTTAGGCAAATTCAATATGAAGGAAGAACCACGTTAAAGAGCTAACACTAAGCCACTTCAAGATTTTCTACAATGTTACAGTAGTCAGGGCAATGAGATATTAAGAAAGGAAAAATAGGTGAATTGAAGTACAAATAAAGATATCAAAATTAAACTCATATAAAGTCAAAGTGTCTTTGGCAAAGAGCCAATGGTAAGAACATGATGAAGATATGGCTGAATCAACTGGACAGCTACATGTAAATTGTAAATCTAGATGTAGACTGAACATAGCAGCAGAATCACAGATGTGTCAAGAGATGGCTTTGGCTTTGCTGGTGACTTTATATACAACACCAAAGGCAAAGGTAAGGTGGGCTATATTAAAATTAAAAGTTTCTGTCCTGAAAAAGACAATGTTAAGAAAATGAGGAAACACATTATATGCTATAATGCTACAAAGAGAAATCTCATAAAGTATTACTATCCAGTAAACTAAAACTCTTTAAATTCAACAATAAAAAAGAATGACATTCTTTAAAAAAATACTGTATCAAAGACTATATAGATATAAAAAAAAGAGGTAGAACACCGAATTCCACTACAGCATTGTAAATTTAAACTGAAAGCAATGACATCACACACATTTTAGAGCCCCAATACTGACAAATGCTCATTCAAATGCTAATTAAAGGAACTTTCACTAGTGGTTAATTTGCATAGTACAGCCACTTTGGAAGACAGATTGATGGTCCCCTAGCCCACTTTTACAATGTAGTCCAGAAATCATATTTCTTCATATTTAATTAAAGGAGTTGAATGCTGTCCATAAAAATAAAGTTACACATAGATAATAATCACATCTTTGTTTGTATTTGCTCAAAACTGAAAGCAGCCAAGGTATGCTTCAATAGGTGGATAAATTACTAAATTGATATAAAAAATTATGATCACTTAATATAAAAAGATTTAATAAGTTAAGACTTGAAAAGTCATAAAAGATGAAGGGAAAGTAGTGTAGTTGATTTTTTACTCTTTGGGGGCCCACGACTCAGCTCCCAAATAAACACACTGAGACTTATTCTTATGAATGCCTGGCCTTTGCTTGGCTTGTTTTTAGCCAGTTTTCTAACTTAAATTATCCCATTTCTGTTTAACTGCATTTTGACTCTTGATTTTCTAATCTTTCTTTATTCTATATATCTTTCTTTCCTTTTTACTCCATGACTGGCTGTATAGCTGGTGGCTGGCCCCTGGTATCCTTCTCTGCTCCTTTTCTCGCTCTTTCCCCCCTCACTTGAACATAGATTTTGCTTCCAATTTATTCTTTCTCCCTGGCAGCCACACCTCTTTCTCTCTCCTGCCTAGCTATTGGTCATTCAGCTCTTTATTAGACCAATCAGGTGTTCTAGGCAGGTCAACTCACACAGATTCACAGAGTTAAACAAATGCAACATAAAAGAATGTAACACATCTTTACATCATTGAACAAATATTCTACAGCATGAACAAATATAACTCATCTTAAACTAATATTCCACAACAAAGTAGACTTTACAGAAATTATGTCATATTGTATGCCTTGACATACATGACATTCTAGAAATGGCAAATCTGTCCTGTAATAAGATTAGTGACTCTAAGGCTTAGAGGAAGAGTGGGATGAACAGGTATTGTGTGACACTGTTCTTGGAAAGAGGTTAACAAATGTCTACTCACTTCTGATAAGGATCCAATGGTGAAAATACAGGTACAAATAAAGTCGATCAATGAGTTTTATTGTTGTTACCTACAGGTGGACAGATGAGGGGTTGCTTAGAGTAGCAGACATGAGTAAAAGATAGCTCTATCACCAAAACCCACCCAATCATGGGTGTTAGTTCACTAAAGCTAGAAACTTGGAGCTCACTGTACAGCCTGCTGGAAGCTCAGCTGGTTAGAAAGAGTCTTTTCCAGCTAGATCAGTTAGTCTGAGCCTCTTTAAAACGCTTGACTGCTCTCTGCTTTTTTGAGGGGGCTCAGCTCATATGATGGGTTTCTAAGCATTCCTTCCTGCATATAGATACATGGGGAGGGATGGCCTATAAATCTAGTCAGTTATGGGAATTCCAGAAGCTATTGAATTGCTCATTTCTTAAGCTTGATGAGTCTCCCTGAAGGATGGAATACCTTACCTCCCTTAGAATGTCATTTTGTTTCACCTCCTTATAATCATCCTGTGTCGCAATGAATTTCCCTTCAACTGGGCAGTTTTAATCTGGTGCACAAGAGCAGACAACCTACAGAAAATTTTAGGACAGTGAAATTTGTGGTGGATATGCATATACTGTGAAGATGCATCGCTGTGATTAGTGTAATAAAAAACTGAACAGCCAATTAGCTAGGTGGGACTTATGGGCAGAGAGAGAATACTGGAAAGAAGGTGGAGTCACCAGCCAGATGAAGAGGAAGCCAGATGGGCAGTATAGAGTAAAGGTAACTGAGTCATGTAAATAAAACATAGATTAAAATATATAGGTTAATTGAAGTTATAAGAACTAGTTAGGAACAAGTCTAAGCTAAGGCTGAGCTTTCATAATTAATAATAAGTCTCCATATAGTTATTTGTGGGTTGGCAGCCCATAGAAAAATCTGACTACCTATGGTATCCAACATGGAGGCTCGAGTATTCAAACATAGGTCCTGAGAAAGCTAAGAAAAGATTTAGACAAGGAACCTGATGTGGCTTCCTAGTCCTTCAGTCTCTCACGCTGGCTGGCACTCTGCAGCATAGACACATGGCTTCTGGCCATTGCCTGCAGGCTTGAGCTAGCTAGCTCTATGTGCTAGGTCTAAGGCTTAGCTGACACAGACAGAGAAGGCTGCAGGTACATAGTAAAGTGCTCTAGACTGAGAAAACCTTTAAACAGATACAATAAAAAATGGGTATGGATAGTCATAGAAAAATAGTTTAAAAATAACGTCTTTAAAGAGAGATTAAAGTAATATAAATGTGTGTATATATACGCCATGTAAGGATGTGAAATATTATAATGTAGGGAGTTTGGACTTTATATGGTACTTCGTTAATTTTGATTTTTTTGAATGCTAATGAACAGACACCCACAGCTGCCATGAGACACTGAATTGTGTAAGGGACTGCTGAATTAAACCAGCCTATATACTTTAGGGATATCTTGGCTTCAGAATGGAAGTTGCCCTGGGGGAGAGGTTGTGCTTTTGTTTCCATAGGAAAGGAAAAGCTATGGATTTTGCAATGTTAATCAAGATCAGATTTGACTCAGGGAGACCTCCTGAGAATGTTGACATGAGTAAAAAAAAGCCAAAAATGACTACAAGACACATGATATATATGCTGATACTTTGACATGGGAACAGCTCTGAGAAAAGATGAGACAATGATAGATCTTGTTGGCTATATAGTCCTCTTGACTTATTATTGCATGTCATCTTTTCATATGGCTTGGATAGAGATTTACATTACAGTTTGGTTATGCAGTCCAAATGGACTTATAAAACTGACAGATGACTTTTACCTGTTCAAACATAAAACAAAAAAAAAAATATCATCTTTAGCTGATTTGTGAACATCACACATTCCATAATTGTGTTAATAATACATATATGTGTGTGTATTACCTTTAAAACTGTGAGTTTTCAGAAATAAAAAGAATCAGACATCAATGAATATAGGTAGCCCAGGTGATCCAGCCTCTCAGAATTGTTCTGTTGCATTTTTTTCAAAATTCTACATCCAGAACAATGTTGAAGCTGCTAGCTAAGAATGTTCAGCCTCACAGACTACTCAAGCCAAAACTTCGTATAAGCTCTATACCTTCCCATCACACAGAGACAAACAAAAGATAATACAGCTATCTATCTCAGGACTCGACCATTATCCCAGTTTTTCAGGGTCCTCCAAAGAGATACTGTTACCTCCAGACAACAGGGGGTGTCTAGAAAACATGACGTCCACATTCCCAAGAGGTGGGGTGGATGTGTTTTAGTCATTCAATGGATTATGGTTGTGTATCATTTAGGGGAATTGGTTGAAAGTTGTTGTTGGTCATGATCAAGAAAAATACTGAGCAAAGGAGATTAGATTCAGGGATGTTATTCTGAAGGGAAAAGGGGGATATAGTATAGAAAAAATGGGATAAAAAGGTGAATTGTTAAGTCCACATTTGAACTAAAAAACAACTACTAGTCTCAAGTGTTTTATAATGGTATGGATTTTTGTATACTGATACAAATTTAAGGTTATTTTTGTTATACTATAGATGTGTTTCAACTTTTATTTAAGGTATTGTACCTATGCACCTCATTTAAAATATAATGAAATTTCTAGTCCTTAAAAATTTTTTAGGATAATAAAGAAATATAGGATAACAGTCATTTATAAGAATCAAACTTATAGTCATGTGAGGTTTGTTGTCAAGGTCAAACAATTATATTTTAAACAGATAGATGATCTTCAGATATTTCAAAGCCCTACAGAATATGGCATTTAAAATATTCTAATAACATAGGCTTTTCATGACAGTGAGACAAGTCTGTTCCTAGAAGCATCAATTTACTTTAAAATAGGATGATGGGCCTCAAAGTACCTCCATATGGAATTTGCTTTCAGTGCGGCAAAGCTAGCCATTTGGGCAAAAAATTGCCCCGCCTCAATTTCTGACAGTAGGCTGTCCAAAATGAACAAACAGGACACAAAAGGCAACTGCCAAAATTTGCCAACACAAGTTATGACAGCATTTCAAAATTCCTGCTTCACAAAAGTTCTGTCAGATATTCTAGGCCTATAGGCCAAAGACAGATGCCTCAATGTTGCAAAGAAGCCTTGGGTGACTGTCCAGGCAGCCAGATGTCGCTGCCATTTTTAGAGTTTTAGAAGTTGCTTGGTCTGCACTTCCTGTTTAATCAAGTAATATTATATTCTTCTTGTGTCTCTGATGGAGTTGGAAAGTAGATAGTTATAGTTATAGTTCTCCATAGTTATGATAGAAAGTAAATCAAACTTTAAATTCACAAGATAGGATATGTAATGAAATATTTCTCTCATTTGCCAAAAACTTATGGAAGGACATTATGAATGTATTTCTTACTTTATATTTTTTCTCATTGTATAAAATTTTACTGAGTTAGAGTTAAAGTCTTTCCTTTTCATTTAGACAAAAAATGGGAAATGTTGTGGGATACTTGTACACAATGAAGATGTATTGCTGTGATTGTTGTAATAACAAGATGAACAGCCAATAGCTATGCAGGAAAGATAAGTAAGACTTCTGGTCAAAGAGAGGGAAGAAGACAGAGTTGCCAACCAGACAGAGAGGAAGCAGGATGGGGAGAACATAGTAACGGTATCCAAGTCATGTAAAAGGGCTTAGATTAAAAGATATGGGTTAAGTTAAGTTATAAGAGCTAGTTAGAAACAAGCCTAAGCTAAGGCCGAGCTTTCATAATTAGTAATAAGTCTCCATGTCATTTTTTTGTGAGCTGGCAGTCCAAAGAAAAATCCATCTACAAAAAGTACTTCATACCACACATTAATGATAGATATAAATTTTTGTACTCTTGTCTAGTTTCATAAAATGCAAACCAACAAGAGGGAGCCTAACACAAACCTTGAACTTCCTGTGGTGTAGGGATATATATATGTTCCGGACATAGAGCTACAGATGAAACATACACAGAAAAAGATTGTATGTGGGAACTATCTGTAATTTACTCAATTATAAAAAAGTGCTCTTTTGAAAAGTAAAAGAAATAAAGTCATAGCAAATATAAAATATTAGACATGAGACCATAAATATATCCAAACACATCTGTATTTACGGTAAATAGTAGCAGAGAAGTCTCTCAAGTGGGCAGAAAAATCTCAGTTAATAATAAAAAAAGATTCATTATAAGATACACACTCGAAGTACTCTGAAAATAAAATGTCAAATATTTCATTTGAAATGATGTAAATGATATGGGCAAAAGATAAACAGAGAAAGCTGATATGATAATATTGATCAGTTTTTTATTTAAGGCAGGGCAATTGTTGCAAAGTCCTTACTACATACTATGATTAAAGGAGCAATCTGACACACACTATAATTCAGAATAAGTATGCACTTTAAAAAGATTGCTCAAAATTTGCCTCATTGTAAAATTAGTTAGACATGTCTTGAGTTAGTTTGGGTGATTATAATATTACTTTATTTGATGTTAATAGATCAAACAGAACAAAAATACATATACAAATATATTTTTAAAGATTTATTTTAGTTATGTGTAATTGTGTTTATCTATCTTTAGATATGTGTGTGTGAGTGCAGGTATCAGAGTAGGTCAGAGGTGACAGCTCTCCAGATCTAGACTTAGAAAGGTTATGAGCCAATAGATTTCACTACTAGGAAATGAACCCTGGTACTCTGCAAGACAACTATATGCTCTTAACTACTAAGTATTCTTTCTAGTCCTATATGAATGGTGTAAATAAACCAAATAGAAAACTTAATGTCTGTAATCAAAATGCCTATGAAACTACACACTCATATGTTTAGTGAACACAAACTATGCTCAAGTAAATATTTATAGATTTTAACAGTGCTAAACAGCAGCATTATAAATAACAAAGATCATATGTGAACTTTATCTAGTGTGGCCAATGTTTTAGTGATTAACCTGAAGACATATAAGCACCTGATGATAATAACCACAATAGTAATAAGGAAATAGTTATATAAAATTGTACATGTACATAATATTATAACAGCCTGAAATGTTAATATTTGTCATTTTTGTTTTTATTTTCTAGGAGAGCAAATTATTATATTTAATCTTTGCTGAAAGTTAAAATTTAAAGACATGTTAGTATTCAATGATAATTATAAGCTATTTTAAAGGAAAACAAGATGGGATTGGAGTACTTGTACATGAGCTATATTTAATGAAATACAACAATGGTATATTTTCTTTTGCTCCATTACACAATAAGACATATCCCCACTCATCTAGTTCTTTTTCCAATAGTATGTCCCCAACCTGCCTACAGCCTGCAGCCTGCCATTCTTTCCCTTTACTTAGAGGTAAAACTGAATACAATCAACCCTTAAGGTTCATTGTGCTCACTCATTGTGACCTCTGCTGGGTTTTTTTTTTTTTTTGTATGTTTTGTTTTTTAATCAAACCCTTGTGCTGATTTCTGATGATAGTCCCACTTATACCATCAAGCTAAACAGACTCACACCAAAAGTGAGCATGGAATACTTAATGTTTTCTTCCCTGTATCCCTTAGGGTTGACTTCTGGCTTTTAAGACTGTCCATCTGCTTTTCATCTTCTGGCTGTTTGGTAAATTGGCTTTCACAAATAGTTCCTTTTCATCTATAAATTCATTAATATGAATTCCATCTCTAATGAACCTGTAATTTTTAAGTGGATTCATATTGATTATGGGAACTTAAATTTCCTTCTCAAAAAATTACTGAAAGTATAGAAGGAACTAAAAGTTTTAAAGTTCAAATTAGATTCCAATTAAGTCACAGTTCCAGCTGGGAAGCTGAGCATGCCCGGCTTGCTCTTCTGGCATTTCTGTCCCTGCAATTTGGTTTCAAAGCAGTATCATCTGTATTTAAAACAAATGAACTTTTCAAGAAGAGTTTTTTTGTTAAGTGCCACACCACATCACAACAACCTCTTCTGGAGTAGTTACTCCATCCCCTTCTGGACCGTTCCCACCCTCTTTAGAGGAGCAGAGGATTCAGTGGAGAGTCCACAAATAAACTTCTGGATCGCTACAATTATTTCTGGTTCCTATCACCAATGACTTTTCCTGCCACACACCATTCTTTTGTCCCAAGTTGTAAATAAGTTTTCATGTCACATTTTAAAATATTTTCTATGTTAAAAAACGTACATATTGTAGGGAGCATGTCTTAAGGTCTATTCAATTCCATAAATGAAAATGTTCATGATAGGCTTTTACACATGCAGAACAAATGAGAAGTGACAAGAACTTCCATGTTGAAAGTCTCTATTCCATAGGTAATTACACTATGTTTCACTTTAGTCACATTGGATGTGAGATTTTTGGGGCATATAGTAACCTACATGCTGTCCATTTTCATTGGAAAGAAATTTCTGAAGGAATGGGATTTTTCAGAAATGAGGTTTCATTCTTCCTAAATATGCAATAGATAAATATGAGTTGCTTTTATTTAATAAATTATCACTACTTCCTATGGATTTATGAAGGAAACAACTATAAAAGTAAAGAAAGGGGCAAAAATGTTTGCTCACTTTAACCTATGAATATGAAATGAATTAATACCAAAAAATAGAACTGAACAGAACAGATACATTTTAATTGAAAACACACACAGTAGAAGAGCTTTCAAAATTGGGAGATGGCAGGATAACTGAGTGGGAAAAGTCACTTGGAGCTTTGCCTGACAACTTGAGTTTGATCCCTGGAAACCACATGATAGGGGGAGAGAACCAACTCCCACAAGTTTTCCTGGGACTTCCACAAGATAGCAATACACAATTAATAAACAAAATATACTAAGAAGAAAAAAAACAGAAAATGGAAAGATCTCTCATGCTCCTGAATAGGTAAGAGTAACATAGTAGAAATGGCAATCTTACCAAAAGCAATCTACAGATTCAGTGCAATCCCCATCAAAATCCCAACACATTTTTTCACAGACCTGGAAAGAACAATACTAAACTTCATTTAGAAAAACCAGGATAGCTAAAAGAATCCTGTACAACCAAACCATCTCTGGAGGTTATCACCATACCTGACATCAACCTCTACTATAGAGCTATAGTAATAAAAATGGCTTGGTATTGGCATAAAAATCGACATGTGGACAAATAGAATTGAATTGAAGACCCTGACATTAGCCCACACAACTATGAACACCCGAGTTTTGACAAAAAAGCCAAAACGCTACAATGGAAAAAAGAAAGCATCTTCAACAAATCGTGCTGGCATCACTGGATGCCAATATGTAGAAGGTTGCAAATAGATCCATATCTATTGCCATGCACAAAACTCAAGTCTAAGTAGATCAATGACCTCATATAAATCCAGCTACACTGAATCTGATAGAAGAGAAAGTAGGAAGTAGTCTTGAACTCATTGGCACTGGAGACCACTTCCTAACTATAACACCATTAGCGTAGACACTGAGAACAAAAATTAGTAAATGGGACCTCTTGAAACTGAGAAGCTTCTGTAAGGCAAAGGACACAGTAAATAAGATAAAACAACAGCCTACAAAATGGGAAAAGATTTTCACCAACCCCACATCTGACAGAGGGCTGATCTCCAAAATATATAAAGAACTCAAGAAACTAGACATCAAAATAAAGAACAATTCAATTAAAAAATGGGCTATAGAGCTAAACAGAGAATTTTCAAAGGAAAAATTTCAAATGGCCGAAAGACATTTAAGGAATTGCTCAACATCTTTAGTCATCAGGGAGATGCAAATCCAAATGACTCTGAGATACAATCTTAAACCTGTCAGAATGGCTAAGACCAAAAGCATTGAACACAGATTATGTTGTAGAGGATGCAGAGCAAGGGGAACACTCTTCCACTGTTTGTGGGAGTGCAAACTTGTACAGCGACTTTGGAAATCAGTGTGGCGATTTCTCAGAAAATTGGGCGTCAATCTTCCTCAAGACCCAGCTATACCACTATTGGGCATACCCAAGGAATGCTCAATCCTACCACACACACAGATACTCAACTATGTTAAGAACAGCATTGTTCTTAATAGCCAGAACCTGTAAACAACCTAGATGCCCCTAAACTCAAGAATGGATAAAGAAAATGTGGTACATATACACAAGTACTATGTATGTACTATGTAGCAAAGAAAAATAATGACATCATGAAATTTGCAGGCAAATGGATGGAACTAGAAATATCATCCCGAGTAAGGTAACCCAGACTCAGAAGGACAAACATGTTATGTACTCACTCATAAGTGGATACTAGAAGTAAAGCAAAGGATAACCAGACGACAACCCACAACTCCAGAGAAGCTAGCTGACAAGGAAGATCCAAAGAAAGACGCATGGATCACCCTGCAAAGGGGAAATAGATGAGATCTCTATGAGTGAACTGGGGGTAAGAGCTGGGCAATGGAGGGTAGGGGATGGGGGAAGAGAACATAAGGGAATGGAATGGTCGAGCTAGAACAGGGATGGAGTGGGAAAGCATGAAAGAGACACCATGATAGAGAGAGATATCATGGGTATAGAGAGAAACCTGGTGCTAGGGAAGTTGCCAGGAATCCCCAAGAATGACCCCAGCTTGGACTACTAGAAATAGTGCACAGGGAGCATGAACTGAACTGGCTTGCCCCAGTGATCGGATCAGTGAGTACCCTAACTGTCATCACAGAACTTTTCTCCAATGATTAGTAAGTTGTTCTGGAAAAGAACCCCTTTTAAATGCTATCAACAGTACTATAAATATAATAACGTTAATAAGGAGATTTTTTAAATGATTTCATAAAATACAGAATGTAAAAACTCCTTGTGATCTAGCTATTTCAATCCTGGGTATATGCCCTAATGAACCAAATGTGGCACACTCCAGATGAATTTGTACACTCAAGTTACATAGCACTGTTTACAGTAGCCAAGATCATCTATGTGCCCATTAAAAAATACCTGTGGCATATGCTTACAGTAGATTATTACTGAGCCATTAAAAAGAATAAAATTGTCATTTCCTGGCAAACAATCTGAAAATGATAATTTTTAGTTATGTAAGTCAAATGGAATTTCAAATTAAACAAATAAAAATGAATTGAAAGTAAAAGAAGAATCAGTGGGAGCCAGAAGTTGGGATAAGTACAGGTTTCAGGAGGGGAAATATGATCAAAACATATGAAAATATCACAAAAAATCTATTATGTATGTATAACTCATATATATTAATAAATATAATAAATTAATAATCATTAGAAATAAAAGTAAAAATAATTACATAACAGAGTGTTTCCTATATATCAAAGAAACCACTTGACTTTGCAAGCTAATCACCTTAGCAGCTCAGAAAAACCTATTATTGTATTTTTGTTGAGATCTGGTCAAGAGAGTGATTGGTGAAGCCAGGCAAAGACAGCTGGGATTAAAAACATAAGTCACCATACCAGGCTCTGAATCTCTTCATCAAAATTAAAAATACTCATGAACTTTCTGTTTCTCATCTCCCTGAGTGGATGTGAGGAAACATGGCAGAAAGAAAGGGGCCAGACCACTAAAGTTTGAGTTATTTTCAAATCTTCCACAAGAAAGGAAAGGAAAGAAAAACAGATTGACAAACTTAGTTGTGAATTTCCCTATCCAGAAAAATTTGGGTATGTTTCCCATTTTTGCCATTACATTAACTATTACGTATCAAGGCTTTTTTTTTTTGCAATGTTCTGTTATGAATTCACAATTGTAAATTAATTATTTTTAATAAATGTGTGAGTTTACAATTTTCTCAAGTTTTATCTGATTGTTTATGAATTTATTGTATTCCACAGCTCTAGCTCTGGAAAGCAGGGATAGTTTAGCCTCAAAGTTAACTTTTGATTACTGAGATCTCCAAATCTGACACATCAGTAATAATGAATACAAAGGGGAAAAATATCAACTTCTTCTCTCTTTCAGTGGCTGGCATCTGCTGACATCTCTTGACTAAAGGTTATATCTCTCTAGTCATTTTGCGGGGAGGTGGTTTTTTTTTATTATTTTATTTTTATTGTTTAACTTACCTTTCAAATCACAGATTTCTACATAGGATTTTCATAGGTATTTCAGTTTGGTCAACCCCCATCTCCCTCCCCCCCATCTGCTTCCTTCTCCCAAATGTTCCCTGCTGTAATCTATTGGTACCAGTCTTCTCCTCTGTTTTATGTTCGTTACCGACTTCCTTTCTTACCCACCCCTCACCAAGTCTTCTAGGTACCTTTCTAGTTCCTTTGTCTTTTCTCTCTTCTGGACACACACATGTAACAGACTAGGATCTGCATGGGAGAAGAACATGTGTCATTTGTTTTTCTGAGCACATCACTCTGCTTAACAGAATGTTTCCCAATTCCATGAGTTCTTTGCAAATTCCATAGTTTCATTTTTCCTTAGACAGGAGATTGCATTGCGCATGCATACACTTTCATTTCCATTCATCTGCTGATGGGCAGCGTTGAGGCTGATTCTATATCTTTCCTAATGTGATAAGAGTGTCTGTGATCATGTGCTGGTATCTCTGTAGAGGGAAGACATAGATCCCTTTAGGTATATGTCTGAGAGTGCTCCAAATGGGTGATACTGAGATTCTATTTTTAGTTTTTGACAATAGCTCCCCACTGATTTCCATAGTCACTGCACTAGTTTTTTATCCTGCACTGCAGACTGTGGCTAAGTGTTACTCTTTCCCCAAAAACTCAGCTGCACTTTTGTCTTTAATGACAGTGTTTTGAATGGAATTAGATGGAATCTCAAATTCCTTGTATTTCTCTGATTACTAGAGAGAGGCCTTTGAAAATTACTTTTAGCCACATGTATTTCTTTCCCCTTAAAATGATCTTATTTTATGCTTTATGTGTATGGATGTTTGACCTGCTTATACACAACATGCCACAGAAGAACATTAGATCTCCTGAAACTAGAGTTTCAGATGATTATGAGTTTCCACTGAACCCAGGTCTTTGGAAGATCAAGTGCTCTTCTTATCCTTTGAACCATCTCTCCAATTCATTTGTATTTTTTTGAGAATCGTTTATTCAGGTCATTTATTTATTCATTGGTTGGAAGATTTTGTTTTTTTGCTATGTTTCAGTTTTTGTTGTCTATATATTCTAGAAAATGACCTTTTGTCTGATATAATTGCCAAAGGATTTCTAGTTCATAAAATACTTCTAACTCATCACAAATTGCCTCATGGGGTATCCATTCACAATTGTGTACTTCTACCAATGCAGAATTGTGTATATAACTTTTCCTTTATAGGCAAGAATCTACAGTTCAATATTGTCAGATGACCTATGTCTTACCAAGTTGGCTTCTGTAGATAAAGGTTTATAGACAGATACAGAAAGAAAAATCACTTGCCCTGCAATTTTGGAGATAATCAAATTAAGATAATCAGATTAAATATTAAAACTTATACCAATCTGGTTTACCATTATATTCATGGTAGATTAACATGATAGGTAGATGGGAGAAAAATTACATAAACATTCAGGGAACTAATATATTGTCTCTTGGTGTCTCCTTTTGTTTCTATATTTAAACACTTGATATTCTCAGTTTTATGAATCACTGAAAATTCTATCATTGGCTTTAGCTAGCTTGATCTGGGTATCTATTATGTGAACAGAGGTGAGCATAAGAATTCACAGTGAAGGCACTATTTGTCAGGAAGATATTAGAGTTCCTTAAATACACATGGTAAAGTATTGTTTCCCAATACACTAATAAATTCATAAACCTGATAAAACTGAAATAAATCAGACTATTGAAACAAATAATTACAGCATTGTACTTTAATATATCACTTTACCGAAACAGAATGAACAATAGCATTTTGTAGTCATTGTAAAAAAGACATAAGAAAAGTGTTGAGAAATGTAAGCATACTTTTGCTATAGAGAATAATGCAATCAAGACACAAACAAACAAAAACATTAGTGAATCAATTCCCAACACAGAGGTGAAAAATTGAAGAAACAAATATTCAAATGAAGTTTAGCAGCTATTTCTGTGACCCTAAAAGTATTTTAAAACTTCCTATAAAAAATGCCCTCCAAAGAAGTAATTTAAATTGTATGTTCACATTTGATATTTTCTTTATACCTCTAAATTCTTAGAAAGTAAAAAAAAAGTACAATTCTATGCCAGAATTCATAAAACTTTATGATCTTCAATGCCATGTGGCCCAATTCAATAAACACACTAAAAACACCAACTATTTGTTTTATAAATATATTTTATATGTAATTTAAAAGTTGATAAAATACTTTATTTGTTGCCATTTATAAAATAAACCAAAACAAAAACATGCATTAGGCCTCTTATCTGGAATATAATGTAATAATATAGTTTCTATAGGAACATCAGATTTGATATCCATCATTTCAGCCTATACTGCCCTTTCCTGGAATAGAAAGAATAAGATATTTGAAGAGTGGTTATAAAATATTAATTTTAACATAATTTTAGCAAATGTATGATGCTACATTCTGATTGAAGTGATTGGAAATGCCACCACTGTGGATGAATTTCACATATAATCATTTTGAAAGGACTGTTGTCCTTAATCATTGGATGGATCATCCTTGGATTAATTAACCCAGGTTTAAGTAGAATTGCAATGTACTTGTAAGATTTATAAAGAAAAAATTCCCAACATTAACAGACTGTCTCTGTCATTTGCACAATTGGAATGAAATTGCCTTTAAACATAAAAAAAAAAGAACACTGGACAAGAGCTATGTTTCAAAAGTAGAATCCTGTCAAGAGCAGGCTAATTGCCTAAGTACTAGCTTTCCTTCACTAAAACATGTACCAATTGAGTTATGATTTCCAAGTTTTAATATAGTCCAGTTATAGGTATACGGTAAGTACAGCCTCAGATGCTAAGTCAGTTTGGGGCTTAAACTAAAAAGTATTTTCTTTTCCAGCATCAAAGAGGACACAGGACCTGAGTGTTCCAATTACAATGAATCTTAAAATGTATGGAGGGCGGCGGTGGTGTTGTAATTTTGAAAGAATTCATTCTCTCCATGCTACACTCTACCATTGTGAAAGTGAGGAACAGCTTGAGGAATGCTGTTCTCAGTTTCTTTCAATATTCACAGTTAAGATATTGAGAAGAGCCGGGCGGTGGTGGCACACACCTTTAATCCCAGCACTCAGGAGGCAGAGCCAGGAGGATCTTTGTGAGTTCGAGTCCAGCCTGGTCTACAGAGCGAGATCCAGCAAAGGCACAAAGCTACACAAAGAAACCCTGTCTCGAAAAACCAAAACAAACAAACAAAAAAGCCGGGCAGTGGTGGCGCACGCCTTTAATCCCAGCACTTGGGAGGCAGAGCCAGGCGGATCTCTGTGAGTTCTAGGCCAGCCTGGGAAATGCCTCTAAAAGATCTGGCTGTAGGCAAGTTTGTAGGGCATTTTCTTAATTAGTGATTGATGGGGTTGGGGCAAGCCTACTATTGTTCTTCCCATTCCTGGGCTAGTGGTCCTGGATTTTATATATATATAGCAGGCTCAACAAGCCAAGGGGAGCAAGCCAGTAAGCAGCACTCTTCCATGCATCATCAGCTCACGTCTCCGGGTTCCTCACCTGTTTGAGTTCCTGTCCTGACTTCATTAGAGGATGAGCAGTGATCTGGAAGTATAAGGCAAATAAACTCTTTCCTCCCCAGTTGTCTTTTGGTCACAGTGTTTTATCATGATAATAGTTACTTTACCTAAGACAATAATGAAATAAATGGTTCCTGAAATTTATCCTATATTTGTAAGTTTCTTTCATTCAACACGCTTTTTGGTGGTTAGAGCTAGATTTGGTCAAAATTTCCATGAAATGTAACTGAAATCATTTTATCAGATGCAATTCCTAAAGGTAAAGTGAGGATACTACATTATTAGTGGCACAAACATCAGAATATAAAAGTGTCTAAAATGGAATATGAATTTTTAATGATGAAAAATTAAATTTTATAACCATCAAATTAGTTAAATATAACTTACTAAAAAGTGAAGGGTATAGTAGAGAACAATGGAAATACATTTCATGAGATACTTTGCTAACTTTCTTTCTCTGGGGTTTAACTAATTCACATTTATTCATTAATGAATCCTGTATGACAAATTCCCAGAAAAGGTTCAAATTGTTTATATAAAACAATAATGTCTAAAGATAATAAGAGAGAAAGGAGAGATAGAAGTTAGATATGTTTAAATATCTTCATTTGATAGTTAAAATTAGATCTGATATTCTATGGCACAATACAATAAGTTTAATTTTTAAATACACAATAGTATTGAAAGTATTTTTTAAAAGTCTAAATCATAAAAAATGATATAAGTTTAAAATGACAGACATGTTAATTACTCTGAATTGATAACACGCCAACAAATACCATTGTAATAGGTAGATAATAGATAGATAGATGGAAAGATTATTTGTTCTGTGTATACAAATGTTAGCTGTTCATCACAAACTTGATAAAAAATAAGAAAATCTTTAAATTTTTTTGAGTATATCAATAAAAATTGAGTTTTGTTTCACAGGTCATGAAACTCTTCTAATTTGCAGACTGCTTCCAAGATTGAAGGATAGTCAATGGGTTGTGGTGTACAAGGGTACTTCTTGGGTCATTTGTAAGGAAAAGTGTGGCCTGTTTGTTCAACAAAAGAAGAAATTAGAGACTTCACTAAAACAGCCTGCTAGAGTTTCAAGAGTTAAAACAGAATAGATACTGACATTTTGCTGAAGACACTGATACTGGTCTGATGCACGATCAGAGCAGAACTACGGCACTCATGCGAGAAGAGTCATATGTGGTTTCAAACATCCTAAGTATATTAAGCCTCATCTTTTATATGAACATTTTTTTCAACTACTAAAAACATTACATACTCTAAAAATGCAGCAGGGCATAAGCAGATAAATGCTTTACAATGACTGCATTTTACCTTTTGTGCATGAAAAACAAGTCTTCTACACATAATCATGACATTCCAGTGGAGTGCAAATAAAAACTTCAGTTTCTTTCACAAGCTTTCACACCTTTTAGTCATGGCTTGTGGTAGAAACATTTTTTTTTCTCCAATCCCTAAAAGAAAAGCTCATGAGGCCTCAATCTTACACAGAGACATATAGGCAATTTAGGAAAACTGGAAGCAGAAGAGATGTCCTTCTCTAGGGAAGAGCACACCAATTGGTTATCAAATGCCAAATGATCAGCCATGATAACATACATACAGGTATCATTTTGTGGACTGAGCAGTTTAATTTAGGAATGTATGTAAATATACATAAATGTGTACTATTAATGAAAAAGAGGTCATGCATTTGAAGGAGAGTAGGGACAGTTTTGGGGGAGGGTTTGGAGGAAGGAAAGGGAAGGGTGAAATGTTTTCAGTAAATGCAAAATAATAATAATAATAATAATAATAATAATAATAATAATAATGAAGAAGCGGCCGAAAGCAGTGGCACATGCCTTTAATCCCAGCGCTCGGGAGGCAGAGCCTGGTGGATTTCTGTGAGTCAAAGGCCAGCCTGGTCTACAGAGCGATGTCCAGAACAGGAATCAAAATTACACAGAGAAACTCTGTCTTGAGACACAAACAAATAAACAAACAAACAAGAAGCTAGAATTCACAGTAATGGCTCAACTTGGTCAATCTTTAGAGATCAAGTCACAACCTCTAACTCAGGCAGAGAATTTAGATATACGTGGGACATGCACTGAAAAGTCATACTTTAAACTTGAGCGTATAGATGTTAATAAAGTGTTGACTAGAGACAGAACATGGAGATAGATGATGGGAATGAAGGAGAGAAGTGAAGTCAGGTCAAAGAGTGAGAGAATGGCAAGATTGTAGTGCAATGGCACTACATTTTGATTTATTTGCCATAATGTGCAAAGATAAAATTATAGCTCTCTCTATATAATTCAATATATTTTGATTTGAGTTGACATAGCTGCTCCTCTATATTGGTTGCTTACCCTAGTTCACACACTTAAATCTACTCACATTCCTCATTAAAGCTTGAATGTGTCCTTCAGAAAATACTGCCAATCACAATTTATCTATCAAAATATGGAGGCCAGTTGTAACAGTTGTAAGAATATCTTCAAATTCTAAAGTGCTAATTGGAGATGATGAAAGAATTAATTTCCCATGCTTAATAAGCTTTAGCTATGAGTCATACATGTCACCAATTTACATGAACATTTTACTTCATTTTACAAAGTATTTTCAGAGTTTCCTAGGAAAAACAGTTGAAAACAGTCTTAGTTTTTAAAGTAAAATACTCTTATAAATGTGATATCTTAAGAACACATTTAATAAAGCTTTTAATTGGTTTTATTACCATATTTTTAAAGTAATTATAATGTAACTTATTATAACCATTTCTTCTACTGTACTTTTCCCAAGAATCAGTGAACTCAGATCATCACTTTTCTTAATGACTCATTTGGTGCTTGAATCAAATTTGTAAAAAGAAATGATGTGGAATCCCAATAATGGCACACATGCCATGATAATCATTAATACTCAAGTACATTAGCAAAGGAATGAAACATTTTGTATTATTATTAAGATTTATTTATTTTAATTGTATGTGTATGATTATTTGGCCTGGTGATACAAAGATAGTCTGACAAGAAAGCTTGCTACACTTCTTTATAACAGTGGCAAAGTGACACATCCAGGAAGAATTCTTTTGGAGAAAGGTGACCATGACACATAGAAAATAGAGAAACAAAGTTTCCAACATTTATTGTAAAACTTCCCAGCTTATGGAATGAAGATGCAATTGCTTTTACTTTCCAAATTCAAAATTAGTAATAAACTGACTCAGTTTACAAGTAATCTTGGAAGTATTTGAGTTCACAAAATAATTTGAGGTTTGGGCCAGTTTTTCTGCTCAACATGTAGTCTAAAAGAATATTGGTGAGAACTTTTTCTCACTGTATGCTCCCGCCTTCCAAACAACCTACAATAGCCTTTTTTAAAAAATCTCATTATGTAACACAAACTCATGAGCAATAAACATACAGCAACTCACTAGTAGCTGTCATTTTGCTATTTACACATGGGATCTGAAATCCCTCTCAGGAGAGTATGTGCATCGGAATGAGGGCGCCAAAGAAGATCAATCCATCAATTCATTCAGTCATACTCTTCTGCCAGACTGCAGACAAAGAGGTGAAGTGATGATAAAGAGACTGAAACCAAGACCCAGTGATCAGGTTTTCTTTCCTTCTGAGCAACTGACTAGCTTTCCTTTGCTTTGACATCAATGTATTCACTCCAGTCACTGGAGCAAATGTAGTTGGTGTATTTATGCTTTTAGTTAAACAGGTCTGATACTGAGGTTTTTATTTATTTACTTTAAGAAATTTTTTATTCATTTAACATACAGATCCCCCACTCCTCCCGCCCCCCCAATCTCCCCCACCAATTCACCCCCCATTCTCTCCGAAAAGGTAAGTCCTCCCATTGGGAGTCAGCAGAGACTGGTACATTCAGTTGAGGCAGATCCATGCTCCTCCCCCTGCATTAAAGCTGTGCAAGGTGTTCCACCACAGGTAATGGGCTCAAAAAAGACAGCTCATGCACCATGGATCCTGATCCCACTGCCAGGGTCCCCTTAAGCAGATCAAGCTGCACACTGTCTCACTTATGCAGAGGGATATTTAATATACATATGACTTTACACACAACAGACCAATGGGAAATGGGGAATTGTTCCTTCATGAAGTGAGAGCTATTCATAGAGTCTAAACTGAGAAACCAGCATCCTATTCTACAGAGGTTTTCATCTCCAGTTATTCTATGTGCACCCAGTGTAAGATAAAGTACATTTTACCATTGCATCATTGATACATTGTGTTCATACTATGACATATGTGTCAGGTAGCTACTTCTGAATATATCATGCATGGATTTGACAAAAGGATGAATTAAAAGACAAGAGTGGGAGCAGTAATGCATGAGAAATAAATTCACACCTCTGATGAAGCAACATTTAATTCTTTTGTTAGTGGACACATTGAGCCCCTTGAAGGGAGTGTTTTAAAGGACATTTAGAACAATGGTGTTTGGTTGCTAACTAGAATTACATAGCTCTCAAGCCTCATCAAGAAGCTTCTCTGTATAGCAAATGGAGTACTGGGATCAAGTGTGTGAGGTGCCACACTTATCCAATTCTGATATTTTTGTTAATTTTTCTGTATGTAGGATCTCTTGGAGTCAATATTGAAGTTACCCATGCTTCTTTCAAAAAGATATCTCTCTCTCTCTCTCTCTCTCTCTCTTCTCTCTCTCTCTCTCTCTCTCTCTCTGTACAGTAATATTCTTTAATAAAATTGTGTACACTTGTGTTCCTTGCATATGAGTACACAATTGCTAAGAATTCTTAATTAATCATTATTTTTACCAGCATGTATTGACATTATTCTCTTATTTCGGCTTGTGTTTTGTCCTGTCAGATGTGAGTATAGATACTCCTGCTTAAATATTATATTTTATGTTTTCAATATCATTTTATACATGTTTCTGCCAGGGAGGTAAGTTACTTCAAAGTAAATAGGTGGTTTCTGTTTAATTAAATGCAGCCAGGCTGTCTGCATTTTCAAATCAAAGAATTAATACCATTTAGTTTAGTGTCATTATTGAAGTGTATGGTTGATTTCTATTACTGTGAGAGTTTTCTCATCATCTTGTTTTGAATAACCCATGTCCTCTCTTTGCTTTCAAGTTTGTTACAGAATTTAATGGTTTATTAAATTAATTCCATGTGAATTTTATATAGTAATTTTGATTTGTTTACACTTGTATTAGCATTGATTATTTCCTGTGCTCTCATTATTGTCTACCTTTTTTTTCTTTTTCTGTGTATAGGATTCTCCTTTAAGTGTCTTCTGGAACATAGACTTATTAGTTATGAACTCTTCCAGATTACGCTTATTTTGAGTGGACCCTATGTCCTATTTGATTATGAAAGGATGACTTTGCTAAATATAGCAATTTTGTTTAGCAGTTCTTTTGTTTTCAGAGACGTAAACCAAACCATGTCTTTTGTTGTTCTGAGGGGGAAGATGATATTTTCATGAGTTTACCATTTTATGTTATTACTCTCAGATATTAAAATGTTCTTAATTAGTTATTATTACAGCTGATATAGTCAGGTTCTTTCCTGGTCATACAACTTGGGCTCTAAATATCTGGTGTACCTAAATAACCGTATCTCTCCTAAGAGTTGGGAAATTTTCTGCTATTAATTTGTTAAAAAAGTTTTGTTTCGGTTTGTTTCAAAAGTACCTCCACTTCTTTGTTCATGTCAAAAAATTTTAAGTTTTATCTTTTAAAATGAAATTCATTTTTATGTATAGTGTATGTATGGTGTCTCTATGTACAGGTGCCCTCAGAAGCCAGATGGCACTGAATCCTTGGAGCAGGGGTTACAGGTGATTGTAGACTGTCTAGGGTGATTTATGGGAATCAAACAGGGGTCCCCTGATAGAGCAACTAGGGTTCTTAACTGCTGAGCTCCTCTCCAGTCCATTGTGGTCTTTTAATGATGTTTCATAAGTGTGAACGCCTTTTCATATTTATTATTTTTTGTTACCTGAATAGGCTATTTTATCCACCTTGTTTTCAAACTCTTATATTTTCTTATACTTCAAGTAAATTTTTGGTGAAATTTTCTAATAAGTGATATTTTTAGCTTATTGAGATTTTGATTTCCAATTTTACCCTGTTCATTTTCAAACTGTCTCTTTTTTTGATGTTTTTTATTAACACTATGGATTGCTTTGTTTCATTCATTCAATTGCTTGTATTTTCCTGGACTTCATTGATTTTTAAGCAAAAAACTGGCTTAATATTGTTAGCTTAAGAAAGAATCAACCATAATTTCTGCTCAACAAAATAAAAAGTACATAGCAAAGGAATTTTTTAAAAGCTTCAAGCAAAGAGGCAATTTGCACAATGGTAGGGTCTTTTACATCCATTCCTATGATGGATCAAGCTGACAGAATACATTAAAACTCAAAAAGTTAAACTCCAAAGGACAAACAATACAATAAAAAATGCACACATTGCCCGTCGCACCCTTAATCCAGCACTTGGAGCAGAGCAGCGAATTCTGTGAGTTGAGCAGCTGGCAACAAGTGAGTTCAAAAGCAAAGCTACACAGAGAAATGTCAAAAAAAAAAAAAAAAAAAAAAAAAAAAAAAAAAAATGCACACATTAAACTGAACTGAACAGATAATTTTCAAATGAAGAAATACAAATGGATAATAAATACATGAAAAAATGGTCCATAGACTTAGCACCAGGGAAACACCAATTAAAACTGCCTTGAAATTCCATCTCTCAATATTCAGAGTGGCTACCATCAACAAAACAAAACATAATCAGTGTTGATACAGACGTACAGAAATTAAACATTTATTTCAGGGAATATTGATTACTGCTGCTTTTATAGATATTAATGGGGAGGCTTATTTTAAAAATTAAAGTAGTATTAGCATGTGGTTTAGCCATAGTATGTCTAGGTATACACCCTCAAATTAAAAGTAGCAAATGATAGAAATGTCCTCATACCCTTGTGTATTAACATTATACTGTTATTAATAAGTAAGGCATCAACTCAGCTTGGGTGTCATTAATAAATGGATAAATATAAAAAAATCTAGTCAAGATAAGGGATCTCATGAAATCAAAAATAAAGTTTCTGTACTGAAGAGGCAGCCTCTAGAATGAAAGAAAAATAACTGGTAGCTTTCCATCTGACAGAGGGTTAGTGTCTAAAATTTATAAGGAATACGAAAGTGTTTAATACATTTTCTAAAAATCCTTAGTCATTGGGGAAATACAAATTAAAAAAAATCCTAAGAATGAGATTTGTGCTCAACTCCTGTCTCCATGATGGGATTGGCTTTGTTTGCACTGACAGAAGTTTTGTGCTCCCAACCCTCCCGAGTTCGTCTGTGGGGCCCTGCTATCTCCAGAAGATCAGACTTCCCTGTAGTTCTCACTGCTCCTAGTCCATACTCTCTTTCTACTCTGTCTTCCACAGTGATGTCTAAGCCTTGAGGGACGGGTGTGGTATACATGTTTCCTTTAGGGATGAGAATCCTGCAGTCTCTTATTGTGAGTCACTGATGATTAATCATCATCTATTCTAAGTAGAAAATTCTGAAATAAGGTTAAAAATTCATTTACCTATGGGTATAATGATAAATCATTACGAATAGTTCCATACTACTTCCATTCAGCAAAATAACAGTAATAGGTTCTCCCCCAGAGCTTAGGACTTGTGGAGCCATAGATTCTTAGCTTGAGAATAGTGTTATATATGGGTTTCATCTTCTGAAGTAGGACTTAAATCAGATGATGGACCATTTCCCGGTTGTTGTGAGAGGAGCAGCAATAACCTGGAGGAGAGGTATCCCAGAATAAGATATGAAATCCTTTGGGTATATACCTAAGGGTTGTGGATGTGGATAGTGAGGTAGATATACTTTCAGCTCTTTTCTTTCTTCCTTTATTTCCGGACCTGAGGACCAAACTCAGGGCCTTGCGCTTGCTAGGCAAGCACTCTACCACTGAGCTAAATCCCCAACCCCTCTACTCTCAGCTTTTTGAGGCGCCTCCATGCTGAATGAATAGTGGCAGCACCAGTTTGTACTCCCAGCAGCAGTAGATAAGTGTCCTCCTTTGCCACATTCTCACCAGCATATTAGCATTCATAGTAACTTTTTTTTTCTTAATTAGGTATTCTGATTAGGGTGTGATGAAATATCATCGAGGTTTTAAGTTTAGTTAAACCATTTGTGTTATATCTTTTATGCCTCTCTACCTTGAAATGTCAGTTTGTTTTACAGAGTTGAATTTATTTCTAAATACGCTTAGTAGTAATGTTTGTCTGATGGTTCTTTGTTTATGGCTGGTGGGTTTCAGTACAGTGAG
Source organism: Peromyscus leucopus (assembly GCF_004664715.2). Classification (NCBI taxonomy): domain Eukaryota; kingdom Metazoa; phylum Chordata; class Mammalia; order Rodentia; family Cricetidae; genus Peromyscus; species Peromyscus leucopus. The sequence goes on from NC_051064.1 coordinate 40,625,298, forward strand.
TGTATAGTGTCAGAGCCAGAGGGGTGCCTTCTCTGTACTTGTTGTAAGAGTGGGGTTTCTCCAATAGTTCAGGCAGGAATAGTAGAGGCAATAGTATAGATTTGATGCACACTTGGCAGTTATCCCTCCAGACTTGTCAGCAATACATACTCTGAAAGAATATGGGAAGGGCATTTGTTGTGGCCACTTGTACTTGTACCAACAAAAATTAACTGTCCTGTTTTCTAATGTAACTTCCAAATTACATTTAAAGCTGCAGAAACCAGAGAAGTTGTTTGGCACTGAAATGTACTTTATTTCCCAAGTTCTTCAATCCTTTGTACATCAATGTCTAACCCCACTCAATAAATTTTTCTTTACTTTCAAACTTCCTCTTTATCCTCTAGATAATCATAGTGATACTTTTAAATCTCAAAGCAGATGGGCTTGGATTTAGAATAGACTCATAATGGAATGACTTACTATTACAATAATGCCAATGGATAGAAAAGGTTAACTTTTTAAATAACTGAAAATGTAACTATTTTAATACATTATAACTGCAAAATGTATACAAAATGAAATCCTATGATGGGCACAAGTTTGATTACTTTTGTTGGGAAATGACAGTGACAATAGGAGCCAAATTTTTCCAGTCCTTTTAGGTTTAAACACCTGCAATATATTCCAATAGCTAAGAACAGAACTAGACCAAAGCGAAAATGGAGCCCCATGTGATCATTTTCAGCATTATAATTTCCTGCAAAATTTGAGTGATTTGCAAATCTATGATAGATTTCCCTGAATAAGATGATGGCAAAGGCTTTGTAGATTCAAAAATAGTTTTGCTGAGGCAATGAGAAGTAATATCCTATCAGATTAGAAGCTGTGCATGTTTCACAGAGCAAAAAGAAAGCTGAGAAAGACTGAGAAAGAATTCTCATTTGACCATTGCAAAGTGTTTGCTCCTCTTATTTTGAGACATTTTTGTTTTATTGGCGTTGTTTTCTCTCCTTCCCATTTTTCTTCCTCTCTCTCTCTCATTTCTCTCTCCTCTCTTCTGAATATTCAGTTCAGTCTTGTGCTTCTATTAGATAAGAACGCTATTAATCTACATACTCATGCAGTCTTTTAGTTCTCCCCTTAATTAACAGCCCCCTTTTAGAAAAAAAAAAAAACAGTTTGGTTTAATTAGAAAAATCAGCTACTTTAAGTAAGTGATAATTTTAGAAGTACAAATCTTAAAGATAATTTGTAAAAATTTTAAAGAATTAGAGAAGTGAAGGGTCCAAGAAAGGTAAGGAAAGCCCACGGACTGAGAACTGAACCCTGGAGTGGAGATCATTTGGTCAAAAACGTTGATAGTTTTCAAGTACATTCACAAGTTCATCCTACAATGGTTATTGACTGAAAGTCCACACTGATTGATTCCATTTCCTCTTTTCTTTATTCATGCATTTTTTTTATATCAGTAACATAATATGAAACCATCTCCTGGGAGATCTGGCTCAGAGTGCCAGAGGTTATTCAAGCAAAAACAATACATTGGCATACAAATAGTTATTAATGTACAAAATTTACTTACTAGATTATTGAAATGTAATAAGAATGATAAAAAACTCAAGAATACATAATGCTCTTAGTACATGCACAGAAATTTAATATTTGTTCATGATGGATATTCGTATCCTATGACATTCACCACAGTTCCATCTTTATTACTAACAGCACAGCATATTTATACAATAAATTGAACATGGAAAATACATGTAAAAGTGGAAACTAGACTTTGAAATATGTTTTTTATGCAGCTGTGACACTCAACTATTTACCATAATATTATCTTTCCTGAACAGGTTTTACGTTTTCCCAGATGCCCTATACTATATGAAAAAGCTGATTTTACATGATTTTAGTATTTATATTTGTTTGTGATACACATATAAGGTTCTTATTGTAAGTGTGAAATCAGCTACTTGACTACGAGTAGAAACAAATCCAAATTATATTAATTAATGTACATAGATCATACCTTTTAATAAAACTCATATCTAAATAAAAGTCTGACTTTTAACAATTATAAACTATAAACTTTTCAAGAATAGTATTTTATTTCTTTATACAGTTCTCAAAAAAAATGTAAAAGAAAGTACAAGGTGGCCAAATGAATAAAGACTTAGATTGTAGTATGATCCTTAGATAGTTAATCATTGTCTCAGGTGAGACATTCAACCATTATGCTCATTGGAAATTAACTTGAACCAATTAACTACAGCAATCCTTCCTATGTTGGCAATGAGATGCAAAATCATTGGGACCTGCAAGGACACTGAATTTAAATGTAAGACTTACTGGGAAGAGGCTTTTGTAACATGAATCTTAAAGAGTCTTATTAATAAAAACAAACCTAGAGCCAGGTATTGGGGTGAATGCTGGAAGACCAGCGAGACAAAACAAGTCACAGCCAACCTCACCTCACTAACTCCACAGCTGATTTTGTTTCCTCAGACTGAAAGCCTCTGCATCATCACCCAAATAGATCTCAGCTAAACTGTTGCTAAAAGCCTAAAAGCTTAAAAGCCTCTAGTTCCTGGTCCTCACACCTTACATACCTTTCTGCTTCCTGCCATCACTTTCTGGGATTAAAGGCATGTCTCTTTCACAAGCAAGACATGAGATCTCAAGTGCTGGCATTAAAGGTGTATGTCACCGTGAGTGGTTGTTTCCAGTGTGGGCTTGCCCTCACGGAGATCCAAATGGATCTCTGCCTCTCAAGTGATAGAACTAAAGGTGTGTGCCACCACTTTCTGGCTTCTATGTCTTATCTAGTGACTGTTCTCTTCTCTGACCCCCAGATACGTTTATTAGGGTACACAATAAATCAATCACAGTCTTTTCATGCCATTATGTGTTTTTCAACATCGAAAATAAGACCTTGAAGAATTGAAATCAGGAATTTCAAACTATACAGAGTATACAAATCAAGGAAATGTGACCAACTTAGAGGGAAGTCATACAAAAAATGGTGAAGAATTTAATAAAATCCTTCAGGCATTAATAAATGCAATATATATATTATAATACTATTCAGTAGGTAAAATTCCTGCTTATGGGTAACAATAAGGTATGTTCTGATGAGGCAGGAATTTGTGAAATCTATGCTGGACAGAGGGGGTGATAACAACTGTATAATTATTTTTTCAGCTTACAAAGACATAGGTTTTTTATTGTTTTCATGAGCAATTTAAAGATTCAGTGATTTAGCTGTGTTGGGATTCTTAAATCACTGACAAATTTTATGTTGTTCAGAACAGGCAAAAACACCTCTGTTTTGACTATAATTATGCCAAGCATTTTTAGCAGACTACATACAATACATAAAGAAAATATGAAAGAGAGATGCTTTCTTCATTCAGTTGAAGGCTTAATTAGGAGCTCATTTCTATGAGACATTTGTTTTATTTTTAAATCTCATTTATTCTTTTTTTATGGAAAACAATGGCAAGACAATTATATATAATTGTGGGCAACTATTTATGAAGCTATGTCTTTCCTATATTCTTAATTATAGACTGTTTAAAGGTTAATATTAGATTACAACTGTAATATAATATTGAATAATAATATTGAATCTGGTCTCATAGTTTTTCTCTCATTGTGGCTTAGATTTGTTTTGTAGGTTCTCATTTGGGATGCTCTCTACTTCCTGTATCTTGGTCCCTAGCCTATTTTTCTTTTGTTTGCTTTAAAGACAAATAGAAGGGTAGGGAAAGAAATAATATTTTGAAGTCATAAGCTGAAGCTTTTAATAAAAATATATTTATATGGTAAGTAAAAAGCATGCCAGCGAGTTTGTGTTTCCCAGTGAATGACTCCGGTTCTCATTAACTTATCTCAGCCCTTTACTCTGTGACCTAGTACATCTAGAAGATGAGTAGGATCTGCTAAAATCAAACATACACTGAATCCTACAGGAACACCACACTGTTTTTCTGCTGCATACATTCATGTTCCTCCAATTCGGAATGAAAAGAATTTAGAATCATTCTTTCATTTGCAAGCATCAGAAAACTTGGTGATATGGTTCAATGAAAGTAAGATTATATTCCTTTTCCATATGTGAAATATTATCATATGTCCAGCATAACCATGTTTCTTAGAAGGAATCACTTGCTAAGAACTTTACAAAGTTACTTCAAATATATGGAATAAATCCAAAATAATGTTAAACACCTCAGTTGACTTTTTAAAAATAATTGTCTAATGTTACCTCAGAATGAAGGTAAAATGATATTTCACAGGCTGACACCATACCTTGCTAGCTTGTTTTGATATGCTAAACACCAAATAGATTCATAATTTAAATCATGGAATTCTATAACCAATAAATGGTTGGTAAAGAATGTGTTGTAATCAATCAAGCTGTAGATGCATGCTCAAAGGGTAGAGAAATAGAGCCACTAGTTCTGTTCATAAAATTGCACGTTTCATATGGAAATAGAAAGGTATTTTTATTAGCATTCCAAATATCAAATATCTTAGATTTGGGGAAGTCTCCTGGTAATATATGCAGTGAAGAACATTACTAGGCACTAGGAAACAATAGGCTCCTATCAATCAATGCTATTATTTGAATGTGAACTGCTTTTAGAGGAGCCTTGGATATTCTTTTTCTTTTACTGATGCTGATGTTAATTAAGTATCATAATTTAATGAAACCCAGAAGACTGACATTAGTACAATTAGTCTTCACATGGCACACAGATTCGATGCTCAGAATCTGAATTTCAGACAAATCTCACTGCCTTATGCACATAGAACTCTGACACCAGCTTGGCTTCCAACTCCCTCATTATATTCCAAAGCATAATGGCAGAAAATAAGTGAAGAAGACAGGCTTCAACAACAAACTTACTTTACTCGACTGAGGAGAGTACATAGAATAATGGGGATACTATTAACTGACATGGAATGCCCAAAGTCTAGGATAGGATATAGTGAGAAACAAAATGCTAATTTATAACGTGTCTTCCCTTGTATGTGCAAATTTTAACAAGAGTTTTCATTTGTTCTATATCTGACTGATGTATTTGTTTGAATATGCTCCAAGCTTTCCACTTATTAACCCACTGGAGAAATCATGCCCCCTGAAATTTTGATATCTTTGCTTTAAAGACATATTGCTAGTTACATAATCTCATGAATAAAGACAATCCATTTGTTGTTTGGCAAATCAAAACATACTAGTAAGACATGGTTTAATGTCACCTTCATTGGTGGGTAATATAGGACAATAGAAAAAAATCAGCTATATGATGTTTAAAATTTGAAAGACCGAGCTACACATACCTACTGGCCAGAGAATAGAAATATGACTAGGCAAGTCCACATTTCTTAGTTTCTTGCCCTTTTACAGTAACACAATAATGAGTTTTTGAAGCAGTTTGTTGATATGCATCTAGCACATATTTAATCATAATCATAGGAGGCAATAGAACAAACTAAGCTGGAACAGAATTTAAAAAATAGAGTAAATTGTACATAGCACTATCAGATATTTTTTTTAAATACATCTATATGTGTGTGCATGTATCTTGTGTGAAGAGTGATCATTGTGTATGTGTGTATGTATATTTGTATGTGTATACATGTATGTGTGTGTGAAGACTGCCCATTTTGTGTGTGTATGTGGTGTATGTTTGTGTGTGTACACTTGTGTGTGTGAAAAGTGCCCATTTGTATGTGTGTGTGTGTGTGTTTTGTTTGTGTTGTGTCCATTGTGTATATGTGTAAAGAAAGAAACGCAGGCATACTGGTTTTAAACTAGAGAGTTCTAGAAATTAGTGGTGTTTGCTAAATATATATTTCAAAAATGACTTAATCATTACCCAAAACAAAATTTTAAGCTCTCTTAATCACATAACGAAACAGTTGACAATTTAATTTCAAAATTAAAATAGACCAGGACCTCAGCAACTCAATCAACCTTTGCAATAGAGTCACTAACTAAAAATTTAGGATGATTTAAATAAAATCATACCTGAATTGTAAAAAGGGATAAAAAATTAGCAAGTCACACTTACTAATAGAGCATAGAAAAGAAGCAGATGTTTAGCATATTTAAATTAATTTTATTTAATAATATTATGATATTAGTATAAATTAATAAAATATAGGTTAAAGGATGCATATAATCTGCTTTAAGCATAACATTTAGAAATCACACTTTATTTATATTTTACACTAAAAGAATTCATTTGTCTGCCAGGCGGTGGTGGCGCACGCCTTTAATCCCAGCACTCGGGAGGCAGAGCCAGGCGGATCTCTGTGAGTTTGAGGCCAGCCTGGGCTACCAAGTGAGTTCCAGGAAAGGCGCAAAGCTACACAGAGAAACCCTGTCTCGAAAAACCAAAAAAAAAAAAAAAAAAAAAAAAAAAGAATTCATTTGTCGCATTACTAAAGATTTTTATCCAAAGATGAAAGCTATGAATCAGAAACATGTGAGAATTTGTATCATATCACAATGTACCTGCAAAAGTAAAACTACTTCTAATTCCCAAATAATTTTAATTCTCACCAAATCAGCTCCCCTGGATTAAAACTGTGTGCTCAAAGTATCATCTGTCACAGTCTGGATTTAAGACTTTAACATGTCCAACCCTTCCTTATGGATCTCAGCTTACATTGCACTGGATGGACTTTAACACAGCTGCTAGACAGTGCAGGAAGTGATGCCAGCATCTTCATAGATCAATCAGTAGCACTTATCAGCTCATGCACACGTATCTCCATCGCTGATATATTATTTACCAAGAATCACAATAAAAATGGCCGTATAACTAATATTTTCTACTATCTTTATCAAAAAATTATTCCTTTCCACAATTACTATAGTACTTGTTACTTATCAGAAAGACTTAACATCAGATCAAAGAAACTGCTTTGAATGACTGGATGACAGACATTTTTCTTTTCCCCAATGACTTGTAAAACTGATTACTGATGTCTACATTACACAATGTGACAGCATCTACTTTCACAGGTTCTCATACTCTTCTGCCTTCTTGTGGATGGATCTCTTTTCTGTCCACTCGTACACTTCTCAAAAACTGCTCTTGCAATGGACAGGGTGGTGTATGCCTGTAGTTTCAATTCCTTGGAGGCCAAGGCAGGAGTCTCAGGATTGCTTGAGCACAGGAGTTCCTACTAGCTAGAGAAATTGCCTTATTTCTGCATTTGAATTTTATTTTGTCTCGTACTCATATTGGAGACAAAATGAGTTTTTTGTTTGTTTGTTTTGTTTTGTTTTACTAGAATACACTTGAGGTTTTATTAGTTAAACTTGTAGGTGTGTATTACCTTAACTAATATTAGAACATCAATAGGAAGGACCTTGGTTTTCAAACCTTTATAATTTAGTAAAGAAAAAGTAAAGCTACACAAGTATTTTAGTTCCACAGTGCCTAAAATCATACACTATGGGATTAGTCATACAAAAACATTTAATAGTCATAGGTTTCAGAGGATTAGGAATCCTGGAAGCACGCTGCAACTGGGTTGCTGTATCTCATCACTCCTGAAATGTTAGACAGATTGTTAACTGGAGCTGCACTCATCTCAGGGTTCAGTGTGGAGGATTAATTTTTAAATTAATTATTTGGTATTGGTCAATGCCAGCTCCTCATTCTCACTCTTACTCTGTGGAACTCTCCAAGGTTTGCATGAATGCTCACAGGATTGGTTGCCTTTACTATGAAGAGGAGTAAGACACAGACAGGGGGAGAGTGAGGAAAGGGATTGCAGGGAGCATGAACCCAACAGGAACAGACTAAAGATATTCCTTTTGCAAGAAGGAATTAAAAAAAAAATAAGGGCATAACTTTACATTTATTAATGAAGTAGTTCATCTACTTGGAGGACTTAGGCCAAACATTACCTGTGGTTAGCCTGCGAAACAGCAAAAATGCATCTTAAAAACAAAACAATGCATAACAAACAGCAAAACATGCTTTAAATAGTAAATGCCTTATTGTAAGTTATCAAGCTCCTATATATGACACAGACTATAACAGTGGACTCTGTATAGGAAAACATTTGAAATATTCCTAAGTTCATTGGAACAAATTAAGTGATAAGGAAATGATGCAATGAATAAGTGGCTGATGATGCCTTTTGGTGATAAGTGAATATTAAGGAAAATCAACACAATACAATGCTAGAGTTAATGAAGGAATGAAAACTTGTCTGGTCTATTCACTTCATCTGTTGAAGAGGAATATTTGAATTGGTGCCAAAAAAGGAAACCCACCTACTTCTGTTTTATGATTTACAGATGGCTAGAGAAGAAAGATGAAAGGAAAAAAACTTTAAATACTCAGGGCTTAATCAGCATAGCCTTACTCTGACAGAGAGTCAAGCAGCAGCTGTGTGGGATGCGCATAGGCTTTCACCCAGCTGCCTGCTTCTCAGTGTCCTTAAGACTCAGATGCTGCTGCCTGTGGAAGAGTCTTCCCCTCCAACAGGGCAGTGTCTATGCTTTGCATTGGAGCTTATATCCTTCCTATGCCTGAACTCACATTTAAGTAAATAACTCATCACAGTGATTAACACACACTCAAAGGAGAAGAAATACTTTCATATCCAGTCTATTGAACATGAACTTTATTAAAATGCATATATTTAGATGAGCTTTAGGAGAGACATAACACTAGAGAAAACCAGTCCAACAGAGTAAGCAGAGAAGCAAACAGCTAAAATCCAACGGCTGGGAATGGAAGTGAAAGCAAAGTGATTTGACGATTTCAAAACCAATCAAGCAATTAAGTCAAAATCCTAAATCAATTTATCTGCCAGACTGAACTTCTGTGTAAACTCCATTAATTACAGACTTGGGAAAGAGAGAGAGAGAGAGAGAGAGAGAGAGAGAGAGAGAGAGAGAGAGAGAGAGAGAGAGAATAAAGACCACCAAATATACAAGTCTCAAAATAGACTCAAATCATTCCTTCCATCTTGGTAAGGAGGGAAAAAAAAAATCAGTACTAAGAGTTGACACAAAAGCAATCTTAGAGGTGAAGTTAAGCTTTAAAAACACCCGAGTTTTCAATATTGGACATATTTTCTCTTCACGCAACATAGGTAAACATGTTACAGGGTGCAACTAGAACATGATTTTCCACACAAACACAAGAGCGTTGTAATGGCCAAACAGGAAATGTTGGACTATCATATCAGACTGCTTACCTGTGTATGTAACACAGAAAATACATTCTGACAGTTACTAAAGCAATGCAATTATTTTTGAGAATTGAAGATGACATAACTACTTTATGATTTTTACAAATGTAATAAAATATCAGATCAATCTAGAGGGGGATTATATCTTGATTTTCAATTAGTTTAACCAAATAGGTTTAACATGATTAGTCATAATAATTTTTGCAACCACCATCATTATTCATTATGCTACTTGGGTATCATTTCTGCTTCTATAGTTGGGATAAGTGAGCATGATTAAAAAACACAGCAGATTTCTCTAGCAAGAAAAACAGTTCTGTCCCCTTTGCATAGTCCATAATAGAAAGGACTTTTGTGTCTTCTGCAGCTTTTTAAGGTGGACGGTTAGTGCCTAGTGAACTCAGGAAAGTAGTAGTGAGGAGAAAGCATGTGCTTAAATTTAATAAACTTGTTGCTCACTCAGAAATATCTGCTGATCCTTTGATCTGGGCTTGATTTGGCACATGATTCAGTTTCTGACGCTGTTTTAACACATTCAGTCCCTAAAGGTTATCTTCCAATCCATAAATAAAGTCAGATATTCCAAGGAGGCCCTATTTCCCACACTTGGAGGATAAATCATTATCAGGTTTGTTTGTGTTTCTTTCCATCACTAATGGGTTTGAGTCACTACTTATCATTAACCATGGGGAGTAATAATTAACAAGACTCTAACACTGTGGTTCCAGAAGTGTCACACAAGTCTGTCTTCCTGATCTCACACCGTGGCTTTCCTCCTCTTGTTCAATTTCTCCAGCAAATCTCCGCTGGATGCAGCAGCCCTGCACTAGTGAATAGTCAGCTATCGTTATCTAGCTCAACCAATTGAGTGTGAATGTACAGGTCACAGTTCACGAGCTGCACTTTTTTAAAGCGAAAATCGAACTTTCTGAGAAAGAACAATATCCAACAATCAGTCCAGGAAAGTTACCGAAACAAGTAGTCATAAATGGATTTTCCTTTTATTTTATTTTACAATACCATTCAGTTCTACATATCAGCCACGGATTCCCTTATTCTCCCCCTTCCTGCCCCCCTCCCCTTCCCCCAGCCCAACCCCCATTCCCACCTCCACCATGGGAATAAATAAATAAATAAATGGATTTTAATAGGACTCCCAAGTAAGTTCCTTATACACAGAGCCTTTCTCCTGATGTTGTTGAGTCATTTGATGAATATTACTCTTATAACTACTTAAAAAATATACTTCTTAGATCATGTCACTTCCAAAGTGATCAGATTTTTTTCTGTGTCCTATTATTTATACTGTATTTTCTATTATTTCTATTATTATTTAATATAATCTCCATTGTACATGACACTCACACCAGAGCACCAAGGTAATTGTAAGGTAGGTAACCTATCCTATGGTTGGCAGAATTTGTCTACAAATGGAATTCATGCCCTGACTGTTTTGTCTACATTCAGTGCTATCATAACAATGCTATTTAAATGCAGTACTTGGAAAATGGAAAACTCTTTCTATTGACCTTAAAACAAGAACAAGAAGAGTGCTTTGGAGCATAGTGTGTCCTCTCAGCATTTACTTGTTAAAGACTTAACCCTTAAGAGGGTGGGGTTTGGATCTGGGACCTTTGTGACATACTAAAGATGGATGAATTCACAAAAATGCAGAGTTCAGGGTAAGGCTGGTTGCTAAATAAGAAGAGGAATAAAGAGAAGTTTCTGCCTCTCAACCAAGCTAGAACACCAGGAGAAGATGGCTATCCTTTAAAATATATATATATTTTATTTATTCTTTGTAATTTTTATATATGTAAACAATGTATTTTGAGCATATCCACCATCCTACCCACCTTGAATTCCTGCTCTCAATACCGTCCCACCCTCCCAATTTCAATTTCATTTCTTTTTTATAAACACACACACACACACACCACACTCCAAAGTAATATTGGATAGGTGTGGAGTCATCCACAGGATGATGGTAATGGTGGGATGGGGTGGGGTGGCAAGAAAGACTCTCTCTTCCCTTAGCAGTGCAATAAACAGTGTTGCAAGGGAAGTGGTACATTAGGAGGTGAGGTGTGGCTTTGTTGGCTGAAGTGTGTCTCTGTGGGGGCAAGCCTTGAGGTCTCTTTTGCTCAACTTCCCTCTGTGACTTTCAGTTGACTTCCTATTGCCTGCAAGATGTAGCATTCTCAGCTCCAGCACCATGCCTCCTGCATGCTGCCAAGCTCCCTCCCCATCATGATGATAATGAACTGAACTTCTGAAACAGTAAGCAAGCTACTCCAACTAAACGTTTTCTTTATAAGAGTTGCTGTAGTGGTCATAGTATCTCTTCAAAGCATTAGAAAAACTGTTTCTTAAAATAAATAAAAGAGAGAAAAATGAAAAAAAAACTAAGAAAAGAAAAGAAAACCCTAAGACATTTAGTAATCAAATAGCTGTCTTTAATCCAAAAAGAGAGCTTTCTTCAAGAGATACACCAAATGCCAGCTTATTTATGGAAATCCCAGTCTCTAGAGCTATGGAAAATTAGTGCTTATGGTCAAGCCACTTACTTGGTTCATGGAATTTTGCTACAGTAGCCCAAGCTGACCCATGGTTAAGTCAGTAACCCTAACTTATGGCTACAAAATCACCTCTTCAAAAATGAACTAATTTAGAAGTGAGAGTTATTTGCTCCAAATTTTATTTATTTTTGAATTCTAAAACAATTTCATTAGGCTAATTCATGCCAATTATGTTAATTTGTCTCTCATTTTGTTTGTTTCTTGCTTTTTAATGGAATATTCATTTTCTGGTTTTCCTGGTGGGTTTTAGGAGGACTTCATAATGAATGATTTAATTATTACAATTTCTAGAGAAGCAAGTAAATAGCATTAAGCCAACAGGTAATTTAAATGAAATGTAAATGCTCAGAAGAATCATGAAAAGTAAGCTTAGTTTATTTACTAATTTGATTAGGAAAGTTATTTTAATTCTAGAAAATTCAGAAATTAAGGTCTAGATGTTGAAATAGCCTTTGCAGAAACTCTTGTGGTATCCTTAGTTTAAAATCATACAATATTTAAAATTTTACCTGATTACTAAATTAAAAACTAAAAATACCTTGCAAGATTCACATTTCTTTTCATCATTATTAATAACTGATACATTTCTTAAAATGCCTTATTGCCTCACTGTGAGAGGAACATATTCACAATATAGTGGACATGTACTAAAATCTTGGTTCTGTGATGCATAAGGGGAAGCCTGGGGTTCAAGAAGAGATTTACATCCTTGACAGGAAGGAGCTGAAACCCAGACTGAGAGGAAGAAGCATTCAGCTTAGGCCATGCAGAGGTAACAAGGTCCTTGTATTCACAGGTAAACATTATGGAAACCACTAATGTTAAAGACACAGACGTGTCTCATCAATGGAGGAAATAAAATACCTGCTTTCTACCCAGACAGCTGAAACTGGCTATTATTAATAATCCAGGAACCTGTAGAGCCAAGCCTTATTCAAATCCTCAAAAAGTTTATTCCAGACTCTTTCTCCCTACACTGTAGATGTAACCAACTGTCTTATTAAATAAGAAACACAGAACCAATGTAAAAGGGAAAGCCGAGAGGTCAGAGCTCAGAGCTAAAATCTTACCCTTCCTCCTGCGAGCTCCTAGCTTCCCGGAAGAGAGCTATTTCCTGTGTGTCAGTCTTTTCATAGTCTTTTGTTCTGCCTTCTCATTGGTTGCAAACCCAAACACGTGACTGCCTCGTCATTGTCTATATGTACAGCCCTCTAGGTCTTAAAGGCATATGTCTCCAATGCTAGCTGTATCCCTGAACACACAGAGATCTATGGGATTAAAAGCGTGTGCCACCACCGCCACACTCTTGCTATGGCTCTAATAGCTCTGACCCCCGGCAACTTTATTTATTAACATACAATCAAAATCACATTTCAGTACAATCAGTATACCACCACACTACAACTTTATTTTTAGCTCTCAGTTAATAGAATCCCTCCATAAGTGAGATGTCACATGCACTTTATAGCTTGCTGATCTCGAGATCTTAGGCCCTTCAGCTGTAGAACACATCTTCATGGCCACATGTACTTTGTAAAAGATTTCTATGCAGCCACTCTTTAAGCTCTATTGTGCAACTGAAGTTAGAATGATTATTGCCTGGAAACAATTTTTCCTAATTGCACTGTGTTTAAATGTGCTTATAATAAACCACCTGGCATCGGACTCTCAAGAAGTTTGATGGAGACCAACTAAGTGGGGCTGAACCAAATTCTCATTTTCACTTCTGTGGTTCCTTCCCCCTAGCCACACACATAACAATATGGTCCTAATAAGATCAGGCCCAAAGTTTCCATACAAATATTTTGTCTTTGATGAAATGATCCAGCATTTTAGCCTTATTGATGAGAACAGGTAATGAAAACTGGTCTTTTAGGGCAGAAACTTCAAATCATCAGTTTGATAATGTCCTTACTGGAGGCCAGAATACCAGAAAAAAGCTTTGTTTCTTAATTGCTTATTATCTCCTCTATTTGTGTAGAAACTGAAAATGAAGACTTGCACAAAGTTAGGGGAACACATAGACATCTTTTGGGGTGGGTCAGCTAGAATGACCACCTCCATATGCCTCATCCCAGTTTTTGACTTTAGTTCTCTAAAAAGTGGTGCAGTAGCAGCCTATTGGTACCTTTGTTCCAGGGACCTATTTCTGGTAACCAGAGATCAGCCTTTTTCTTTCCTCTTGAGTGTCACACACATCTTTCTAAAGTTCACCATTCATAATCCATGAATTTCTCAAAATCATGAAATGAGAATCCAGAGGTCACTTACTCAGTACACATTTTGTGTGTCCATGAACATCCAGCACCCTTACTCCTGAGTTAAATCACAATGGAGGAAAAAGGAATGACCTCCATTGAACTCAAAGAAGCCTCACATTCCCTACATAATCATGTTACTCAGCAACAATGTTGAAGCTGTTCTGGGACAAGCAAGACTGCTCTTTTGAGATGAAGCACATCTTAGATGAGTTTGTTTCTCAGGAAATCTGCTGGCTGTACACCCCATGTTCTGGCCAGCATCAGACTGGCATACGTTTCACAGTACCTGGATATTCACTGGCACTCCTTACTATTATCCCTCAAATGGTATTTTCCTGTACCAACATCCTGAGAAGTATCACAATGAACTGGGCCTGCTGACATCATTGGAATGTCTCTGACCATTTTGTGTGGCATTTGTACAACCAGTCATGCAGCCTCTGAAGGTCACCACATGACTACTTTCTAGTCTTCCAAAAGACAAACATATTCCTACGTGGAAGGGCACAGGTTGCCCTTCAGTCACAGTCCCTGTTACATGAATATCTTTATTCCACACTGATCTTGGATGAGGAGCACATAGAAGGCACCTTAGTACTTATCTAATCTTTCGGAAGTAACAACCCTGCTATGGATCATGAGATTAATAGTTCTTACTAAGGAGAGCTCTGCCTTCTTCCTTTCTCTTGTACATCATTCACTTCTTTGTAAACATCACCATCTAGAGTCAATGAATTCCAAAATCGCATGAAGTGAGAACCCAGAGGCCACTTAGTAGCATTTTATTCAACTAATAACTTAACACTGAAAAATATGAGCTAATTGTTTTCTTTCATTTTAACAAATCAAATCTTTTATCAACAATTCTCTTTGAAATGAGATCAACAAGTATAACTGACATCACTCCTCTTCACTTGTCAAATGAAGGAGTGTTTTAGGGAATTTATAAATGTGAAAGGGAGGAAGTAGCTAGGCATAGTTGATTCCACTTTGTCCTTCTCCTCCTCCATAACAAGGTAAGCTACCTAAAGAGTATCATTTCTATCCTGTCCTCCAAGACTTTCCTGCATGAGCTGCTGCCTGTGACCTGAAGGTCTGGACCAGCCTGGCTGTTGTTGCTGCATCTATCAGCCAAGCATCTGTACACAATTAAAAAGATGTTTGTTATTCATTCATTGTGTCTTGGTGCAGATCCTTCTATTTAAATATCCAAAAATGAAAGCTAGCACTCTGAAGCTCTTTTCAGAAATCCCCCATAGCTATAATAATACAAGCAAAACAATCATCATCTGTCTCATAACAATGAGTTAAAATTACTATTCATATAAATAAAAGATAAAGGAAGATTAACAAGTAAGTCTAAAGAGAAAAATCCTGTTTGGGCTTCATTATAATCAAAATTCTTATAAAATGTGGGGATCTAGTAGTAATACAATGAAATAAATAATGCATATCCCTAAAGTTTTCATCTATCATGTACATATAATTCCCCTTTCATCTTTTATTTTTACTTTTTCCTTTTCAGCTTTAAAAATTAAAAAAAAAAAAAAAGAATTGACTTGGCCAAATGAGGTACTGGTTTTGGCCTTGCATGGCCATGTCTGAAAATGTTGAAAAATCCAGTATCTGAACTGCATATTAAAAAACATTAAGAAGGATTTTCTTAACTGTCTTCCCATAGCCTCTTTTGCTTTGAGCCAGCATATGAAAGACTTGTGATTAGGTCCCAAAGCACAAAAATACCAATTAATTATGATGATTAGCTACGTCTTCATTAGTGGTCTATAAATAAACCATGCAAAGCATTGTGTAGTCAGACTTCCTGGAAAAAATATTCTTTCAGAGGGCTGTAAAACAACTTAATTAATCCTAAATGCTCTGAAACTTATCACATATTATATATTGAAATGTTATAGCATACATATATACACATTAGTTATATATGTGTGGGAATTTGTCAGACTATTTCAGGGTTTCTTTATGTTACTTAGCACTAAACTGCTTTCCAGAATCAAGATAAGTTTGTTGAGAATCTGTGTATATTATCAAAAGTAAAAATGGTACTTTGAATGTTTTTAGTATAATTCTCTGGTGTTTTCAGATGACAGTGTACTTCTGTGTTCCTGAGATGCTCTGTGAACAGGTTCTTCTCTTAAACTATTGCTTTCAGACATCAGTGCATTTTCCTCACTTATTCTAAAGGATTCTTTTAAATGTTTCTATTTTTAAATGTGTTTTAGTCTTGCTTGTAAGTAATTCTTCCAAATACAGTATCCTCCATTCATTCTTCCAGGCCGTGTATCCTCCCACCCCATGTAGCATTTCAGACCTCTAGAAACCTGGTCTGTATAAAATACACAAAGGGTTTCATGTGACCTTTGGTCTCCAGTTGAGCTCAGCTAATGGGGAGCCCTAGTAGGAGATCAGAGGGCTAGAGAGGAATTTGTTTCCCTGGCTCCTTTTTGAGGTTAATTGTGAACTTCTGCTGAAGGTCACAATTCTTGACGGGTGATTCTTGTCACACACATCTCTCAATAGAGTTTAATTCTGTTAGAACAGCCAGTTGCTATTTTGAAACTAGCCCCACCCATTTCATTATATCTTTTGATTTCTTTGTACCCAACTCTAGGTTTTATAGAAATCCCTTTATTAATATCAAATTATCCAAGCTGGATATAGGTTTTGTACAGGCCTCAAATGACATGATTCTTCCTGTGAACCACTCAAACAATCCCCCAAAATGATGAAACAGGAGCGACACTGATTTAACTTTTGATTGTAAAAACTGAAAATACAGTTGAAATATGCTCAAGCATGTAGACTTTTCTTGCTTCTGAGTCAGTGTAGCGAATGCCAAAACACAAGCACAAGAATGCACTTCTCACTCCAGGTTGGGGTTTATGTCTGTCACGCGTATACTGTATCATCAAACATGCTTTTACATATCCTAACCTGAGAATGGGTAAGCATCAGCCAGGGTCCAGCAAAAGAACAACACCAAAGACATTATTTTAACCAAAATGATCCATGTAGATAGATCACACAAATATTTATATAAAGGATTATTAAAGAATTATAATGTCAAAAAGAAAAGTTATGTTGATGTGAAAGGGCTGTACAGACTGTAGCCACCTTAGCAGGTCTGGGCTGCATGTCTAGAAGCTTAAAAGAGGGGACTCAGACCTCAGAGAGCTGCAGTGTTCCATCAAAGCTAGAATATGTTACAATATGAGAGTAGGATCCTGACTTCTAAAGAGTGATGCTAAGCTACATGGCATCTGGCTGCAGCAAGGTGGGACTGTTTTTGCATATATTGAAAGATTGTACACTCATACAATCTACTAAAGCCAACTGTGAGGGCCAAGGCAAAGAGTTCACAGGAAGTAAATGAGAATTCAACATCAAACAAACAGGATAAGATAATTTCCTTCTTACAGCTTCCTCTACTGTTTTCTATTGTTCAAAACCAACAAGAAGGCAGAAACAAACTTTCTGGATCTACTTAGGAAACTTACAGATAAGTGTTTAGAAGAAACAATTTAATCTGAGCAGCAAAAATTTAATGACTGTTATAAGGTAATCTGTAGCTAGAGTTTTCCTGCCTGGCCCACAGTCAGGACAAATCTTTCTCACCCGCCAGTCCCACAGCCACTCAGACCCAACCAAGTAAACACAGAGACTTATATTGCTTACGAACTGTATGACCGTGGCAGGCTTCTTGCTAATGGTTCTTATATATTAAATTAACCCATTTCTATAAATCTATACCTTGCAACATGGCTCGTGGCTTACCGGCATCTTTACATGCAGCTTGTCATGGTGGCGGCTGGCAGTGTCTCTGACTCAGCCTTCTACTTCCCAGAATTCTTCTACTCTTTGTCCTGCCTATACTTTCTCCTGCCTGACTACTGGCCAATCAGTGTTTTATTTATTAACCAATCAGAGCAACACATTTGCCATACAGAACATCCCACAGCAGTAATGACTGAAAGTTCAACTCTACTCATTGATTATATACATAGTTATAGTATTTCTCTTTTCCAATAAAATCTATAGTTAGACTGTCTTAACTTTAATTCTGTTTCTGATATAGAGTTAACAAAAAAAGGAGACAATTATAATGTAAATGGAGATGTACATAATATAAATGACAACATGAAGCTTTAAAAGTGGCATTAAATATATGGGGTGGGGCTGAGGAACCCCTACCCCTAACTGAGGAATTATGGACAATTGTTTCTGTGGAAGGGAGAGTTAGTTCTATTTATGAGTGGTGTTCCTGCTAGGTAGAGTAAGGGATAGCTCCACCATCAAGAGAATAGTGGCTCAGCGGTGGCACACACCTTTAATCCCAACACTCAGGGGCAAAGGCAGGTGGATCTCTATGAGTCTGAGGCCAGCATGGTATGTATACAAGAGGGAATTCCAGGATAGGCTCCTAAGTTATACAGAGAAACCCTGTCTTGAAAAAAACAAAAAACAAAAAACAAAAAACAAAAAAAAGAGTATACTGGCAGCATAAGTTGGACTCAATGGAGTATTCCCAAAAAAATTGTAAAAAGAGGTCATAAATTTGGAAGGGCATAAATGATGGAGGTGGATTTGAGAGGAATCAGGCAAAGAAGTAAGGTAGATATGGTTGAATATATTATTTACTTATATGAACTCTCAAAGAATTCATAAAAACATTGTCTGTAATTTTTTAAGAGGGTGACATTTACATTAGCAATGTAGGCTTAGAGAGACCATGCCATTGCAGGGAATATAGAGAAAGGAATTGAATCATAAAATGATGCCAAAAACACTGGAGTCAGTAGCATCTGCTGAGAAAATACTATCATTAACTCAAGAGGCTAAGAATCAAATTTTAGAAAGAAAGAAGACTTGAACATCAAGAATTAGCATTAAGCATAATTGTAGTAATAGCAAGGTTGTGACACAGTGGCCAACTAATCTGGTATCTCTGGATGACATTATACTAGACTTGCTGTCATTAAACATGGCCACCATAAACAACACTATAGCCATGCAAATGTAAATAGTCCTTTCTTGTTTGAATTATTTCCTCAAAATTCAAAATGGTACTACCATAGGTAAAACTCAGGTCAGTTGTTAAGTCCCAGGACACAGAAAAAAAGAAATACATGGCTTTGCCATCCTGACCTAGAATCTGTGTACCAGAATTTAATCTCAAGCAAGGCAAGTTTTTGTATCATTAACCCAAAACATACTCATCAGAAATCGACCCTTTGCTAACTAAGAATTCATATAAAATGTTTTACCACTTTCTGACTAAAACAACCCCTACCCCAACACAATGTGACTTCCTTTCATAATGAAAACTTACATTTAACTCACCAGTATCCTAGAAGACAGTCATAAGTTTCCTCAGTGACTACATCTGTTTCTTAGACCAGAGACCTTGGATGATATTCACATTGTTTCTAATTCTTTTACACTCAGTATTGATAGACAGGTATACCTGATGACTAGTCCCCATCAATATTCTCTTTCCAAGAAGTGCCTTCTATACTTAAAGAGGTGGGAACAAAGAATGATTAGGTTTAAATGAGAGAAATCAAAGTTCCACTTCAAGGTTTTAGTTTTCAGATTCAAGTTTGAAAGAAACAGAAATAGCATTGTATTTTAACTAAGATACAAAGCAAGAGGGATATCATGTGATTTAGTACCATAGTCTGCCAAATAGAAATCTAAAGTAGCCAAGGGGTATTACACTGTTGCCTTAATTCATTATTGGAAACGGAGCTCCTTTATTTAGGAAAGAAATGTATGAGAAATAACATCATCTTAAATAAGGCATTCATTGGAATAAGCAACAATGTTGTCTGAGGCAATCAACACAACAATGTTGTCTGAGGCAATTACAATTGCACACTTATCCATAACACAAAACAACAGTTTAGAATGCCATCAACAGACATGAAACATATAACATCAAAAGTTCAAACTTAGCATTTAAAGAAAATTCTCTTGACTCACTGGTAAGGAGAATCCTGTGTGTCTGTGACTGATAGATGACCTCTATCTTTTTCATGAGGAGCATATTTGACTCATGAAGTAGATGCATAGATTTCTTTTGAAGAAAGATGTGTAGTTGGCCTTTCCTTTGGGCTGCCAGCTCACAAATAAGGACATGGAAACTCATTAATTATGAAAGCTTGTGCTTAGCTTAGGCCTTTACCAACTAGCTCTTACAATTTAATTTCACCTATCTCTGTCAATATACATTCTACTAAAGGGCTTGGTTACCTAGCCTCTGTACTTACGTCTAACTTTTTCAGTGTCTCACTGGCACCTGTTGCACAACTAGGTTCATCCTGAGTTCCTCTCTCTGCCCATAAGTCCTGCCTATTCTCTCCTGCCTACCTATTGTCTGTTCAGCTCACTAAACCAATCACAGTGACACATCTTCACACAGTTTAAACAATGTTCTGCAGAAAGGATGGAGAATAGGCTGTCTTGTCCACCTAACTACTGTGAGTCTGATATTCTGGAAACATCAAGTCTGAAAAATGGATATTCCTTACATCCCAAGACCATAAATATCTACTCATTAATTATTCAGTTTTCTCTTCTTTACTTTCTTTTTTTAAGTTCCTTTATTACCTAAGCATGCCAGCTTTGACTTACCCTATTTTAGAAGATCATTATTTTTAAGGCAGTGTGAAACTACTGTCAAGTTTTGCCCCTAGAAAAATCTGTGACATTAGTTTTCTCCATGAGTTCCACAAGCAGTCCAATAAGTCTTAGAGGATCACAATACCCAATAAGGAAAGTAGGTCAATGTGTGCTTGATGTCTATATCTAAGCATCTCCAGAAAATGCTTCCTTTTCTATTTCCAAAGGGATCCCTCAACATGGTAAGTGGCTACAGCAGCCTTTGGGAAGAAGGATAAGGAAGATTTTCAATTTGTTCCTCAGTGGTAATTAGTTTGGACTGCCAACAAACTGTTTCCCTGCCAGTTCTCTATTTTTGTATGAGACAAGAAGAAGTACTGAATTCATCTGCCTGTTTGCCTATTTTGCTTTTTTTTTTTTAACCAGCTCAGTCCCTGAAGTAACCAAAGCTAAGAAACTCTTTTATCTTGATCCTAAAATCTCTCTGGATTTTAGTCAGTGTTATGAGCCTAGAATTCAAGGATTTTCGCTTGTCATTCTCTTTCTTTAAGCTTCCCATTGATGTTTAGAACAGTCTCACTTTTTCTAAGACCATAAATTCCTCATTTAAATCATATTGTTCTCTTATAGTAGCAACTCAGTCTCCAAAAAACTATGCCTACAAAGAATTGCTTGATGCCAGGTGACCACAGGCAATGATTTGATCAGCTTTTACACTGCTGCTGAATTCGTCTTGGCATCTGTGGAAGATTTTGACTAGTTTCTGCCCCACTGTGCCAAATAAAGCAGTGGTTGTCTCTGCATTCCCTTACAGGTGTTAGATGGACCCCATTCCCTAGTAACATTTTTTTCCCAATTAGGCATCATGGAGATGAGCAGCCAGTGTGGCACTAGATAATCAGGCAGAAACAAATGTATGGAAGTAATGTTGAGTACCTCACAGAATTAGCTATCAACATGGAGTATCTAGTAGGAAAATGGGCAGAGAAACAACAGAAGACTTGGAGTAGACATTGCAGCCAAGGCCAAGTGGAGGCAACACTTTCCTGTGAACCCTGCAGGCTCTGTCAGGGCAAATCCTATTGCACAACTCCATCACTAGAGAGTGCTGCTGGTGCACACAGCAGAAAATTGTCATTTGGGGGATCTAAATGACACACTTCCAAAAACACATCAGTGCTAAGTATGAGAGGAAATGCAAATTAGAAAGAAAAGAAACCAAAGTTTATCTGTGTCAGTGAGAGGATTCAAAGAAGGAGGGTTTTAAGAGTCTTGTAATGAAGTGTTTTTCAAGACAGAGAATAAAACAAACAGTTTTTTTTTTTTTAATCTTTGCTCTTTGGAGGCCTGCCTCCCAGCTCCTAAATAAATAGAGACTTATTCTTATGAGGCCTTAGCTTGGCTTGTTCTTAGACATCTTTTCTTAACTTAAATTATCCCATGTACCTTTTGCCTCTGTGCTGTGAGATGTCATTCTCTATACTTTGAATATGGGTTGCTCTGATTTGGTTAATAAATAAAATGCTGATTGGCCAGTAGCCAGGTAGGAAGTATAGGCAGAGTAAGCAGATGAGGAGACTTCTGGGAAGAGGAAGGCTGAGTCAGGAGTTGCCAGCCAGACACAGAGGAAGCAGGATGACAAGGCAGAACTGAGAAAATGTACCAAGCCACATGACTAAACATAAATAAGAATTATGGGTTAATTTAAGTGTAAGAGCTAGTCAGTGATAAGCCTGAGCTAATGGCCATACAGTTTGTAATTAATATAAGCCTCTTTGTGTTTCTTGGGGTCTGAGTGGATGTGGACCAGACAGGACACAGAAAAACTTCCGACTACACCTCTGGGCTTTTGCCCTTCTCCATTCTACATACCTTTCTTACTCTGTGGCTGTGTGGTTGACCCCAGGTGTCCTCCTCTCCTTTTCTCGCTCTTTCCTCTTCTCTCTTTTTCTATTTATTCTCTCTGCTTGGCAGCCCTGCCTACTTATCCCTCCTGGATAGCTATTGGCCATTCAGCTCTTTATTAGACCAATCAGGTGTTTTAGACAGGCAAAGTAACACAGCTTCACAGAGTTAAACAAATGCAACAAAAAGAATGCAACACATCTTTGCATCATTGAGCAAATATTCCATAGCATAAACAAATATAACATATCTTCAACTAATAAGCCATAACAACTTAGTTTTACTTACTGCTTTAGTGTAACCGTGCAGTGAAAACTAAGTTCTGCATAATAAAATAAGTTCTGCAACATCAGCCACAGAATCTACTTCCTAAATGTTAGTGAACTCTGTAGTCATGTTGAGGTAACAATAGCATAAAAGCCACTAAAATTTCCAAAACAAACAAAAAAAATCCAAACAATAGAAAATAATAACAAACAAAATAAAAACACCAAAAAACAAGGGAACTGATCCATGTATAGTAATACACATCTATAGTACAAGAGGTTAAAAATTTGGTGGGAGATAATGATAACTTTGAAGCCAATATGAGTTGATAGTTTGGAACCCAACTGAGCTGTATAGTGAAAACCTGTGTTTTCTTTAGTGCTATAGCCACTGGTAGGGTTTCCATGTCCCAGTGGATGGCCTCACTATCTTGAGCATATGGGAAGCACTAATTGGACTCATTGGACTATAAGATAAAAAAGTAATTAACTAAATTAAAAGAGGGCAAGGTGGTACATTTGCACTATTGTTACTGGATTGGGTTCAATTAAGTTTCCCCCACTTCCCATACTAAACAAGCTATATCATCATAATTGCAAGATGCTTTCCTCAGAGCTCCTACACTTGTTTTCAGATAGAAGTCTTTATTGAAAGTAGTTAATTTGTTGTGAATAAATTTGGCTAAGCACATTTAATAGCATCAGAGCAAGTAATATACTTGATGATGAAGTATCAGAGGCACTTTTGTTGTGTGAGAAACAAGATAAGAATGCATTATTGTGGCTGCCAGAATTTCTATGTATTGTAATTTGCAAAGTACTGCATACCACGAATATGAAAACTATGGGGAAATTACTCTCACATAAAACATCGTTGTCCATCTAAAAATGTCAAGATAATGGAAATAAGCAAAAAAATTTAAATGTATACTTCAAAATGATTGAGTAGAAATCAAGAAAAGGAAAAAAAAATCCTGCCTGTTTGTATATTCAAGCTTTGACCACTGTGGAATCTCATGAAAAATACGTAATAGAATCTATAGAGGATCTCCAAGTGCAAACCCAGTCACAGTGACAGCACACTTATGAGAGTCTTTTGAATTCATCTGGCAAGAACATATGAAATGTAAGTTGTAGAAAACATATGTCATTGAAAAATAAGTTACCTGAGGTGCCATTTCTTAAGTGGAATATTCCATATGTTCCTTAATTAGTGGTTATTTCACAACCAACTAAACCAATTAAGTTTAGACAATTTCAACTCAAATCCTCAAAATTTAATACTGTGCTTTTAAATTTTACTATTTAATTCTGTGCCTTGTTATTGCTTTGTTTTAATTTTTTCTTAAAATATTTTTATTGAAAATATAATATTTGGCAATATATTCTGATCATAGCTTTGCCTCCTCCAGCTCCTTATAGATTCTCATTACCTACCCACTCAGCCAAGCTGGCTTTGTTTCCCTTACTTTGGAAAACAAACAAACAGGCAAACAAACAAAATAATAAAATAAAATAAAAACATAGAGAAAGGACAAGAAACACACACACAGAAGCACACATACAAATAAGACCTATAAAAATACAAAATCACAAACCATAATATATGAGCAAATGAGGAGTGATACAAAACAAACAAACAAACAAACAAACAAACAAACAAAAAACTGCCCAAGTAATGTGGTATGAGGCAAAAAGTGTCCAAATATTCCACTGAGTTCTTGATTTTTTTTTGGGGGGGGTTATTTGTTTATTTTGTTGGTTTGGTTGTTGTTGTCATTGGCTATCTACTGCTAGGCATGGAGTCAACCCTTCAGTATGAATAATATACCCAGTGAGATTCCATTGGAAAAATTTAACTTTTTATTTTTCAATGCATGTCAGTTGGAGACAGCTTCTGGGCAGGAGTAAAAGCTCATACACACTTTTCCTTTCAGCACTGGAAAGATGTTTGGAACAGGTGCAGATTCTGTACATGCTGACACAGTCTCTGATTTCATATGTATATCATTCCTCTTCAGTTTGGAAGACATGGTTTCTTTCACATTATTTTTTTCTTAAATATTTGCTCTTATAATATTTCTGTTTATTCTTCCACATAGATCCCTGAGCCCTGAAAAGAGAGGTTTGATGAAGACATCCCATTTATAATGAGATGTTCCAAAATCTCTCACTCCCTGCATATTGTCCAGTTGTGGGTCTGTGTTAGTTTACATATCCCACAAGAAGAAGTGTCTCTGAAATAGACGAGTGAGAAACTGATCTATATGTGTAGCAGGATGTCATTTTGGAGTAATTTTATTGTTATATTGCTTTAGGAGAACAACAGTTTTTGGTTTTCCACTAGGTCCACGACATATGTAGTTTCTGGTCCTTTGCTACCTGAGCAGTGTCAAGCATGGATTCTGTCTCATGGAATAGGCCTTAAATCCAATCAGATAGTGGTTAGTTACTCCTAGAACATTTGTGCCACTTTTACATCATCATATGCAGGCTGGTCACCACTCTAGACCACTGGATTTGCAGCTTGGTTGGTGGTATCTATTCTACTCTGGTAGTGCACAGAGTACCTTCCAGTAGTACAAACACTACTCTGTAGGGTGAAGGCTCTAGGCAGATAGATACCAGATTGATTTCTCTGTTGTCTTTAGCAGTAGGGCCTTAACTTCAGTTTGTAGAGAGCAATCAACAGCCTGAGATTTTCAGGTTTTCCGGAGGCCCTTTTAGCCAACAGCTCAACTAGATACAACCCATTTCTGGCACTGGAAGTTTCATTTGGTGACAAAAGAAGTCTAAATGGGGCATTGCCACACCATTGTTTGGTGATTCCATTTAGACTCCATATATATAAGGGGCTTCTATAGTTATTGTTAGTCATGTAACCACTCAAATGGTCCTTACTACTAGTTGTCCCTCCCTGCTTTTCACCCCTTATCCCACTCTTCCCTCCCCCTCCCCATTTAATCTACCTGCTCTAGTTTCCCATGACTATATATTCATTTCATCTTTCTTGGGAAATCTTCCCCCATCTCCCATTCCCATATTCTATATCTAACTGCTGTCGTTATATATTGAAGTATGCCTGTTGAAGGCGTAAAAGCTAGCATACACATGTAAGAGCATATATACATGATTTGTCTCTTTGTGTCAGGATGATTTTTTTTCTAGCTCTATCCATTTACCTTTAAATTTTATGATTTATTTTTTAACAGATGAATAATATTTCATTATGTAAATGTACCACATTTACATTACTCATTCATCTGTTGATGGCCATCTAGACCTTTCCTAGCTTCTGGTTATTATGAGTAGAGAAGCAATGAACATGAATGAGCAAGTATATCTGTAATAGGATATTGAGTCATTTGGGTATTTATTCAAGAGTAGTGTAGCTAGATTTTGAGGTAGATCTATTTTCAGCTTCCTTAGAAACCACCACACTGATCTCCATAGTGGCTGTACAAGTTTGTACTCCCACTAGCAATAAATGAGTGTTCACCTTTCTCCACATCCTTACTAGTATGAGCCATCATTTATTTTTTTGATCTTGGCCATTCTGACTAGTATAAAATTAAATATCCAAGTAGTTTGATTTCAATTTCACTGATGATTAAGGGTATTGAATATTTCTTCAAGCCTTTCCCAGCCAGTTGTGTTTTATCTTATGAAGACACTTTGTTTGTAAATCACATTTTGATTGAGTTGTTTGTTTTCTTGATATCCAGGGTATTTTTTGTTGTTTTATTTTTTACTTCTTTGTATTTTTCAGATGTTAACCCTCTATTAGATGTTTAATGGTAAATAACTTTTTCTGTTCTGTAGCCTGCCACTTTTGTTAGTTTCATAAGGTCCCATTTATTAGTTGATGGTCTTAGCACCCATGCCATCAGTGTTCTGTTCAGAAAGTAAAGTTCAAGATTACTTTATACTTTCTCTTCTCTCAGATTCAGTGTATAATGCCTATTGTTGATGTCTTTGTTACATTTGAACTTGAGTTTTTTGCAAGGTGATAAATATAGATAAATTGTCATTCTTCTACGTAGAGCCATACAGTTTGTCAAGCCCATTTGCTGAAGATTCTGTCTTTTTCCCAGTGTGTATTTTGGCTTTGTCATAAAACAAAACAAACAAACAAAGAACAGGTGTCTATAGAAGTGTGGACTTATGTCTGGGTCTTCAATTCAATTCCAGTGATAAACATTTCTGTTTCTGTTTTAATATCATGCTGTTTTTATTACTTTTGCACTGAAGTACAAGCTGAAATCATTGAGGGTAATGCCTCCAGAAGTTCATTTACTATTTAGGATTGTTTTAGACAAGTTGGTTTTTTGTGGGTTTTTTGCATATTAAAGTAAAATTTTTCTTTCAATTTTGCGTTCGAATTTTGATAGGGATTGAATTGAACCTATAAGATAGCTTTAGGTAGGATGAACATTTTCACTAAGCTAACTAAACTGATCCATAAGCATAGTAGATCTTTCTACCTTCTGGTATTTTCTTGAAAGTTTTTATTATATAAGTTTTTCACTTGCTTGGGTAGAGTTACACAAAAATATGGCTTTTATGGCTACTGTAAAAGGTACCATTTCCCTTATTTTTTTCACAATCTGTTTGTCATCTGTATTTATTTTTGTGTTTTAACTTTTGTTTCTTTCTACTGTGCTGAGTGCTCATCAGTTATTAAATTACTTGGTGGAGATGTTAGGGCCTTTTACGTATAATACCTATTATTCACACATAAAGATGCTTTGACTTGTTTCTGTCCCATTGGTTCCCTTCTTCTCCTTCAGTGGTCTCACTGCTCTAGGTAGAACTTCCTGTTTTATGTTGAATACGTATGGAGAGAGTAGACATCCTTGTCTTGTTCCTAATTTTAGTGGATTTTCTTTCTATAGTTTCTTTTCATTTAGGTTGATGATGACTTTGGAAACCTATATTTTGCCTCTATTATGCTTAGGGATATCCCTTGTACCCCCAGTCTCTCTAGCACTTTTACCTTGAATTATTGTTGGAATTTGACAGAGGCATTTTTTGTATCTTATAAGATGTTCTTGGGAGTTCTGTTTTTCAGTTTCTTTATGTGATAGATTACACTTACTGGTTTGCATATGTTGAAATATCCCTTCAACTCTCAGATGAATCATGGTGGGTAATCTTTTCAATGTGTTCTTCTACTTGGTTTGCTAGTTTTGGGGGTTTCTTTTGTTTTGTTTTTGAGAATTTTTTCATCGTCATATGGAATATTAGTTTGTAACATTCTTTCATGGTTGGGTCTTTGTGTGGTTTAGTTATCAGGGTAATTATAGCCTTGTAAAAAGAGTTAGAAAATATTTTTTCAGTTTCTATTCCTCTGAATATTTAGAGAAGTCTTGGCATTAATGGTGGTAGAATTTTACATTGAATCTGTCTGGTCCTGGGCTTGTTTCAGTTGGGAGAATTTAATTATTACTTCTTTTTCATTAGTAGTTATCTGTTTCATTAATTTGCTTATCTCATCCCCATTTAATTTTGGCAGGTTGTATAGTCAAGAAATACACCGATTTCTTAGGTTTTCCAATGTTGTATATAGATATTTTTAAAATATGTCCTTATGAGTCTCAAAATTTTTGTTTGTTTGTTTGTTTGTTTTGGTGTCTGTTGTGATGTTCTAATTATGTCTCTAATTTACTAATTTGGATTTTCTCTCTCCACTTGACTAAGAGTTCATCAATGTTACTAAATTTTTCAAAGAACCAACTCTTTAGTTTATTGAATGTTTTTGTTTTGTTTTGTTTGTTTTTTTCTATTTTACTGATTTCATCCCCAAGTTTGATTATTTCTTGCCATCTATTGTGAGTTTGATTATTTCTTGCTATCTGCTGTGAGTTTGATTACTTATTGTCATGTACTGTTTTAATATATTATTTCTTCTCTTTGTTCCAAAGCTTGTGGGTATACAGTTAAGTTGCTAATGTGAGGTTTCCGTAATAATTTTTTTTTTTTTAATGTAGGTACTTAACTTTTCTCTTAGAACCTCCTTCATTGTGTCCCATGGGTTGGGGTATGTTGCTTTCATTTTCATTCAATACTAAAATGTTTTCAATTTCTGCCTTGACTATTTTTCATTCAATAATGAGTTATTCAGTTTCCATTAGTTTGTATACTTTATGTTGTTGTTGATATCCAACTTAATCAAAGAATGGTCAGCTCTATTGAGACCTGCATAACCTCACAATGAAGTAAGCGGTCAATTCTAAAGAAAGTTCCATTAGCTTCTGAGTAGCAGGTATATTCTTTTGTGTTCTGAAGAAATGTTCTCTAAATATGTGCTAGGTCCATTTGATTTATTGCATTACTTTGACAGTTACCTCCTTCTTTGGGTTGGGGAAATTTTCTTTTGTAATTATTTTTAAAATTTTTGTGTGACTTTTTTTTTACTGATTATTTGTAGATTTGGTCTTTACATAGTGTCTCAGATTTCCCAGATAATATATGTTGCACCTAGATATATATATATATTATATATATATATATATATATATATATATATATTTAGATTTAACATTTTTTTGACAAAGGTATCTAATTCTTCTACCTGGTCTTCACCAATGCCCAAGATTCTGTCTTCCATCTTTTGTACGCTATTGGTGATGCTCTCCTCTGAGTTTATTGTTTGTTTGTTTGTTTGTTTTGACTTCCTAAAATTTTCATTTGAGTTTCCTTTAGTGATTCTATTCCTACTTTCTATGTCTTGATCTGTTTTCATTATTTTCTTCCACTGTTTCTGTGTTTTCACAGAGTTAGGGATTTATTCATATCCTCTTTAAAATCCTCAAACATATTCATAATTGTTATTTTAATTGCTTGCATTTTTATATTACATTTCTCAGGGCCTACAGTTTTAGAGTTACTGTTTATATTTGGCATATTATCGTGGTAGGTGTTGCATCATATTCTGTTGGCTGTTAATATCTGTTTTGTGGTAATGTCCAGGCATCTGGAGATAGGATAACTGGGGTGATTCTAGGGGTCAGTATCTGTTTTTTGTCTTTGTTGGGTGGATCTTCTACTTCTTGGTTTCTGTTGCCTTCTCCAGATCTTATAAAAGTGTGGTAGTTATGGGTTTCCTGGTAGTGAGTGCTTCTGTCTTTAGTACAATGGATGTCACAGAGGAATAAACATGGGCTAGGAGAAAATGTTGAGGGGGTTTCAGAGAAAAGCTAAGGTATCCTGCCCACACAAACAGGCAGGGTCCCCATGGAGTTTGAAGTAGGAAGAGACTCTCCTCCAAGAAGGTTGCAATAAGACCAAGAATAATCTGAATAAACAGGGATGAAAGGTCTGGGAGTCGCTGGTTCTGTACAGAGAATTAGGATCACCAGTGAATGAGGTTATGGTGGTAGGAGGTTATTGTAGGACTGAGGGCAAGAGTGGAGAGATCATGATGCAGGCCAGTGTGATCAGCTACTTCAGTATCAGCCTTGTGAGGCCATAGGAGGGTGCATAGGAGGAAGTGTTTCTAAGTATTTGTGGCTGAAACAAAGGGATGGGAGTAGGCTAAAAGGGAAGGCTAAGACAGTTCACAAGAAGAAGGAAACCTTGATTCACACCAAATCCCCAAAGAATAGAGTCAGGGTGGGAGGAGGGTCACCTGCAAGCCTTTAGAAATATTTTTTTAAAACAGAGATTGTTTTGTTTTTGATACAGGGTTTTTCTGTGTAGCTCTGGCTGTCTTGGGACTTGCTCTGTAGACCAGGCTGGCCTCAAACTCACAGAGATCTACCTGCCTCTGAGTAATAGAATTAAAGGCATGTGCTGCCATCACTGGGCTTGACCAGAAGTATTGATAACATTTTGTTTTGGCATTTTTTTTTGTTTGACTGGATACATTCAGTTATTATTCAATTATATTATGTTAACATCTCTGTTCTTTTTTTTTTTTCAATTATTGGCATACCTCAAGTATTGTGACATTGTAAAATACCCAATACTTCCCAAATGTTCACTAGAAATACAGAGTGACAAAATATTGACAATTAGCCATCTGAAAATATTAAATATCATATTATAGAAAGTTATAAACAAAGTAATTGTAGTATACACACAGAATGATAATAATATATCAGCAAAACTAAGTTGGGAGGATGAAATAATTATTAGCAATGTAGTTAAAGAACTATAACTGTGAAATCAATGAGTAAAAGTCGTACTTTACAAAATCATGCCAAAGATAAATATAAAATATTATAAGAGAGAAATGAAAAACCATACTCATGTTCTCATACTTGCATGTGCCTATACATAAAACAACTGACTGGACTAAAAACTAAAAAAAAGAAAGTAAGTGAACTCCTGGGAGCAAATGTAGGAGAGTCTTTATTCAGGTTAAGACAAGCCACACTTCTCTAAGAAGGAACAAACAAACAAATAAACAAAATAAATAAATAAAAACCCAGAAAATAATGAAAGGTTTGTTTCTCAAAATATGTAGAACTCTAAAATGAAAGATGAGATTTTAAAATTTGCATGTAAAGAGAAAAGAAAAATATCAAATGACTAATAAAAAACATAACATCCCTCTTCAATGACAAGAAAGATTGCAAAATGAAAATCAGACACAGGTAATCCAAAGACAATAATTTAGAATATTTTGGAGAGATTTTTGAAATATACATATAACCTATTGAGTCAATTTGGTTGACATGGATCAACTTTGTTTGACATGGGGGCTAAAAGTAAAAATAAATGTGTTATGAAATGGCATCTTTCCATGTTGAGAGTTCATAATTCAGTCAATAGTACAATTTTATTGAGAGTTATTTTTCCATATGGTAAAAGTATCTTTCCTGAATTAATGCTTATTCTGAGACTAAACTGTCCTTATTCCAGAAAATGGAATAGTTGGGCCAAGCAGTAATCTGTGAAGTATGTGGCTAAAGAATAAAAATAAATAAATAAATAAATTCTAATGTTGGAACATGGGATATAAGACAAATTTATACATAGACATACAATGCAACACAAAAAGAATAAAAACTATGCATCCAACCTCTAAAGAATGAATTTTTAGAATGATGAAATTACATTTAAAAGTTATTGTAGTATTTTGAAATTATGAATTCTAAAATCATTTTGTTTGTGGAAACTTCCATAAATGTAAAACTCAGTGTGTATACTTCCATGACTAGACCTTTATTGTCCATCAAAAATTCAAAGAATTACTTCAATTTGTTGTGTGATATTTTGTTTGTGTTCTGACGAATAAAACTTGTCTGGAGATCAGGGGATGGAGTGTAGCTGGAAGTTTTCCTGTGTCCGGCTGGTTGAGCAGCCACTCAGACCCAAATAAGCATACAGAGACTTATATTAATTACAAACTGTAAGGCCATGGCCTATGGCTCAAGCTTCTTGCTAGCTAGCTCTTATAAATTAACTCAGCCCATTTCTATTAATCTATATGTCTCCACATGTTCTGTGGCTTTACATGCGTGCCATTACATACTGCTCTCTGGACGTGGGATGGTGTCTCTCCTGCCTCTGCCTTTCTTTTTCCTGTCTCTCTCCTGGATTTTCTGCCTGCCTGTAAGCTGCCTTGCCATAGGCCAAACAGTTTTACTTATCAACCAATCAGAGCAACACGTATTTACAGCATACAGAAAGACGTCCCAGTGAAGCTAGCCACTACTTAACCATGAGGCCATCCATGTGTTGGTGTCTCACTACTTTAAACCTAGCACTTGGGATGCAGAGAGAGGAAGTGATAAGGTGGGGCTGAGACAGGATCTTAGCCTTTTCAGTTGGAGGATCCAGAGAGGTACGAAGTTACTTGTGGCTGCTCCTCTGCTTCTCTGATCTTTCAGGTAATTATCTCGATATCTAACTCCTGGTTTTTATTGATAAGACTAATTAGGTTCATGCTTCATCCCCTGGCCAGTGGAAAAGGCAAAATGATTTAAAAGAGAATCACTGTCATAAAATAATGCGTGTAGATAACTAAACCTAAACAACTACAAAAATAGACAAATTATGTAAGTTTTGTACATAGATTATATATGATACACATAATATATAATAAAATGAAGTCTTGGGAATACATGGTTTGTTTTACAAATAGTCAAAAAATGAAACATGGGATTAATCCTTCTCTAGTATGATCATTGTCTTTTGAGTAAAAATCCTACTTGAAAAGCATTAAGTTATCCAGACTTTTACATCCCTGAGTTATATATATATGAAACTGATCAGTAATTTCCTTTACCACTGCTTTGTGACGTATGGGAATTAGCATTATGATGATTTCAATAAAAAATGAAAGTGTTCCAGCTTTTATACAGTCTGGATCAGATTAAATAACATTAGAATATCTATTTATTAAAAGTTTAGTAGAATCTTCCCTCAAAATCAGTTGAACTTGGTGCTATTTTAAGAGGTAGCATTTTACAATACTATAAATTCATTTTATTGCCAATAGTCAGCATAAATTTTTATACACTCTGTGCTCGTATATAGTAAGTTTTATTTTCAAAAAATCAATTTTATACCGGGTTTGAAACATGTTTTACCAGTTTGATTGGTTGTAATATTTCCTCATCTGGTACTTAAACATTTTATACTCTGTTTTTCACAGTAATCAATTATTTTATTTCAAGACTGTATATTCTTTTTTCAATGCTAATATTCTGCATATCCTAATTCTCCATTGGATTTATTTTTTAACCTGGATGGAATAATTTTGATAGTTGCTTCAATGATGTTTTTTTAGGAACTGTTATCAATTCTCTCAATTCTCATTTTTTCATATTTACTATTGGCAAACAGTTTGGTTGGATATAGTTTTCAATGCAAATTTCTGTCCCGTGTAGTCTTTTTAAACATTATTCCATAGACTGGAAGCATAAAATAGAGGTAAGCATTTTTGCTAGCCACTTGATTTTCTTATGAATAACATTCATTAAAGTATGTACTTTTTGATTTTGTGGGATAATGGATAATAAAAGGCAGGTAATATGAAGGGGAAAAGATTAAAATGGAAAGGAAAGTTTAAAAGAGGAAAAGGATGTTGATCAATTCCTTAAATGTCTTTCAGCCATTAGAGTTTCCTCTGTTGAGAATTCTATGTTTAGTTCTATAGCCCATTTCTTAATTGAACTGTTGGGCATTTGATGTCTAATTTCTTGAGTTCTTTATATATTCCGGATATCAGTCCTCTGTCAGATGTGGGGTTGGTGAAGACCTTTTCCCATTCTGTAGGCTGTCACTTGGCCTTGTTGACTGTATCCTTTGCTCTACACAAGCTTCTCAGTTTCAAAAGGTCCCCTTGATTGGTTGTTTTTCTCAGTGTCTGTGCTACTGGTGTTATGTTTAGGAAGTGATCTCCTATGCCAATGTGTTCAAGACTACTTCCTACTTTCTCTTCTAGCAGGAAATGCAAATCAAAACAACTCTGAGATACCACCTTATGCCTGTCAGAATGGCTAAGATCAAAAACACTGAAGAAACTTTATGCTGGAGAGGATGTGGAGCTAGGGGAATTCTCCTCCACTGCTGGTGGGAATGCAAGCTTGTACAACCACTTTGGAAATCAATACGGCACTTTCTTAGAAAATTGGGAATCGATCTCCCCCAAGACCCAGCTATACCACTCTTGGGGATATACCCAAGGAATGCTCAATCATACCACAAGAGCACTTGCTCAGCTATGTTCATATCAGCATTGTTTGTAATAGCCAAAACCTGGAAACAACCTAGATGCCCTTCAAGTGAAGAATGGATAAATAAATTGTGGCACATATACACAATGGAATACTACTCATCAGAGAAAAACAATGGCATCATGAGGTTTGCAGGCAAATGGATGGATCTAGAAAAAATCATCTTGAGTGAGGTAACCCAGACTCAGAAAGACAAATATGGTATGTACTCACTCATAGGAAGATGCTGGATGTGGAGCAAGGATGACTGGACTGCTACTCACATCACCAGTGAGGCTACCTGGAAAATGGGACCCCCAAAAAGACACGGAGAAATGGCTGAGATCTACATGAACAGCCTGGTCATGAGTGGGAGCAATGAAGGGCGACGGTCGAGCAAAAGGGAGCAGGATATCCTAGCTGGATCAAGAACAGAGAGAGAGAACAAGGAATAGGAGACCATGGTAAATGAAGACCAAATGAGAAGGGGAGGAAGCAGAGAGCTAGGGAGGCCCACGGAGATCCACAAAGATACCCACGCAAAAGACTGCTGGCAATGGTCGAGAGACAGCCGGGACTGACCTACTCTGGTGATGGGATGACCAAACACCCTGATAGTTGTGCCACAAACCCCATCCCAGGACTGGGGAATCTGGATGCAGACATCCATGGCTGGGCCCCTGGTGGAGCGCTGGAAGTCTAATCAGTGAGAAAGAGGAGGGTTTATATGAGCGAGAATTGTTGAAGCCAAGGTTGGATAAAGCACAGGGACAAATAACCAAATGAATGGAAGCACATGAACTATGAATCAACAGCTGAGGGGCCCCCAACTGGGTCAGGCTCTCTGAATGCGTGATACAGTCATTTGGCTTGATCTGTTTGGGAGGCAGCTGGGCGGTGGTGCCGGGTCCTGGGCTAGTTGCATGAGTTGGCTGTTTGAATCCTGGGACTTATGCAGGGACGCTTGGCTCGGTCTGGGAAGGTGGGGACTGGACCTGCCTGGACTGAGTCTATCAGGTTGATCCTGATCCTCGGGGGAGACCTTGATCTGGAGGAGGTGGAAATGGGGGTGGCCTGGGGGGAGGGGAGGGGGGCAGGAGGGGGAGAGCAGGGGAATCTGTGGCTATTATGTGGAACTGAATGGTGTTTGAAAATAAAAAAAAAAATAATAAAAAAAGCCCCATGGTTGAGAAGATCATACATCATACATGTTAACTTACTATTGTTTTGCTCAGTAGACATAACATCAAACTTCCCTCTAAATTACTATGTATCTACCTGTAAATTAGTGTAGATGTTAGACCTCATCAAAGACATTTCTTTGTACAGTGGATGGTGATTAACAATGAAAAAACTGGCCAAAGTTTACAGTTAGTGACTGCTGAGTACTCAGACCCAGAATGGATAACTGTATTACACTCATCTCCATGGAGCAATGGTGATCACCAAAGAAGAGGGGGAAACATCATCTGAGCTAGAGAGCAAAGAGAATTGAAGTGAAACTATATCTTCTGAACATGGCAGGACCACTGCTCTCATGAACTCACAGAAGATGTGGTTGCCTGAACATGATCAAATTAGTCACATTTTAACATGGAGGGGGAAGAGGTTCATGAGCTCCCACCCATAACAAGGAGCTTTGAGAAATCCAGACTCAATCTTCTTAAAGAGTATGGCTCCTGGTAGGTCAACAATGCTTCAGTGGGTGGCCCCACTCTCAAGAGGATATGGGAAGGATAAATTGGAGACAATTGGTGAGGCAGGGGTAACAAGAACAAATGAAGGTGGGAAGGGGTCTTGGGAAGTGGTGGTGAATCAGGGAGGCGTTAGGGAATGAATATGATGAAAATACAATGTAGGAAATCATAAAACAATTAATTAAAAAACATGTACTTTGTTTTGTGATCACTATTCATTTCACAACTAAAATAATGCCCAAAACAGAATATACAATCAATAAGTATTTTTAGCAGTGGATCTGATCTGAAAAGTTCGATGTTTAAAGGATTTCATTTCTACAGTTCAGTAAGCTCACTAGAATTTATATTTAGGTGAGCCACATGAAGGACATGTTCTTTCTTTCCAGCAGAAAAGGTACTTAATAGCATCAGACTTCCCTTTTTTTACCTAGTTTTTATCTCCTTGACAGTTTTTGAGCTTTTTTTTTTTTTTTTCGAGTTTTGTCCATATTGCTTTGTGTGTCTTCAAGTCACTGTGCTTTAACTCCTTTTTATCCCACTTGCTTGTTTCTAAGGAGACATTTTATTTTACTTAACCATTTTTACAAAGCACACCTGTTGTACTGGTTAGTTCTTGGGTCAGCTTGACACATGCTACCGGCATTTGGGAAGAGATATCCATGACTGAG
This sequence comes from Peromyscus leucopus, assembly GCF_004664715.2. Lineage (NCBI taxonomy): Eukaryota > Metazoa > Chordata > Mammalia > Rodentia > Cricetidae > Peromyscus > Peromyscus leucopus. Next base: position 40,662,198 of record NC_051064.1, read on the forward strand.
AAAATGCCCTACCAGACTGGTCTGTAGGCAAGCAAATAGGAGTTTTCTTAATAAGTGATTGACATGGGGTTTCCAGCCCATTGTTATTGGTGTCATCCCTGAGCACATGGTCCTGCGGTTCATAAGAAAGCAGGCTTAGAAAGTCATGAGGAGCAAGTGAATAAGCAGCACCTCCCCAGAGCCTGTCTTTCAGTTCCCAACTCCAACTCCTTACCTTAAGTTTTTGCCCATCTTTCAATGATGAGCTGTAATGTGGAAGTGTAAGATAATAATCCCCCTTCTCCTAATCTGCTTTTGGTCATGGTGTTTTATCACAGCAACAGAAACCCTAACTAAGACACCAGGTCATGTGTCAGTCCCTGTTATATCACAAGTCATGGCTCCATATATTATTACGTTTATATTAAATAACAAAAGAAAATGAGTATATGAAGATAGATAATTAGTTTGGGGTTTAATTGAAGTCTTTGGAGATTAAGTGTAACATGAATCTAAAAAGGTCTTATGAATAAAAACAAACCCAGGAGCCAGATATTGGGGTGAACGCTGAAAGATCAGAGAAGCAGAACAAGCCATGTCCAGCCTCACCTCGCCAATTCCTCAGCTGATCTTGTTTTCTAAAACTAGAAGCCTCTGAGTCCTCATCTGAATGGATCTCAATTGAACTGCTGCTAAAAGCCTAAAAGTTTAGCTAGGCTCTAGTTCCTGATCTTCATGCCTTATATACCTTTCTCACTTCCTGAATTAAAGGCGTGTGTCACCATGCCTGGCTGTTTCCAGTGTGGCTTTGAACTCACAGAGATCCAGACTGATCTCTGCCTCTGGAATGCTAGGATTAAAGGCATGTGTTACCACTGCCTAAACTCTATTAATATTGTGGCTGTTCTGTTCTCTGACCACTGAATAAGTTTGTTGGGGTGCACAATATATCAACCACAATTATGCATTAATTCTGAAAACTTTGAAAAAACTCAGGTATTAATTAATAAAATATTAATTCTGTTCAGTTAGTCATTCTATGTTTCTAAGGCAAACACTGTACTTTAATTAGTTCTACTTTTTGGCTTTCAGAAGACAAGGACTTTGGAATAATTTTGGCCTATGTAGTATTTATAAAATAAAAATATATATATATATATTATGCTTTCATAAACTTTTCTATTACAAAATTTCATTTTCATGGATATTATAATTAAGCACTTTTATGTATGGTAAAATATACAGACCCAAGTTATATCTGCAATGGGAACATCTATGTGTTATATATACAACTCAAAAGTGGGGGGAGAAAGCATGTTAAATGTAATATATTTCTGTGCATATGTCATTGGATCTACAATGTTTAGTTCTGCTTTTAAATAAATTTACTTTCGTTAAATGATGTCCATAACTTTCATAACATAACTGGATTTTCCCATCTTGTTTGTAATGTAAATTATACCACTTTACCTTTCAGGATGATTTTCTGTGATTATGATAGAATTCTTCCTAGTACCACATTACATTTTATTGTATTTTCTATAGGATGTTCATTCACATTCATCACTTTTTCTGGAACACACATTAGAAACATGTAATGATGCATAAGGTAGCCTGCTCTAGATCTTCAATTGACATGTCACAGGCAGGTCTGATGCATCCCAGAACTTCAATAGCACGGTGTTCACAACTATTCAAACACAGCTCTAAGAACTGAATTTATAGTTCCTCTTCCTTGATTCTGGTTTTCTTTGAAGATCTCATGTATTAGTAAACAGTTCCACTACAACTACAGTGTTTCAATCTAGGAACTCAGAGTTATATTTAGCAATTCTTTCCTGTCACAGCACCGATATCTGCTTTGCAACAACTTTCTCATGATGTCTGTCAGTATTCTGTGTTTGTAATCTCTCTTACTTTACTTTCCTTAATTACGATCAAGAATCTTGCTTAAGTGCAATTCTTTCTACACAGTCACTTATTTTCTCTACTTGTGTGCTACAGTGAACACAGTTCTGTCTCCATTCTCCACATGGCTGAGAGAAAGAGGAAAAACTACCTTAAGAGATGCTATACACATTTTTAGTTAATGCCATGTACACGTTATTGCTTTTAGGTTGAAGAGCTCAGTCTTCATTTGCTTTATTGATGATATAACCAGACTCCACCCCTCTGGCAACCTCTTTCCCACTTGTTTATCTTGTAGACGAATTTCTAAACAGTCTTAGTAAATAAGAGACACAGAGTCAAATACAGAGGAAAGAGCCAAAGAGGTCAGAACAACAGTCATGACTAGCTTTAGCTTACCACCACCAGCAGTAGCTTCCGTGGAGAGAGAGATCTCTTCCTGCCTAACCTGTACTTTTATTGCTTTCCTGTTCTGTCTTCTCATTGGCTCTACGCCCAGCCACATGACTTCTTCATCACTGCCTGTCCATATAGACCTCCAGATCTCTGTGGTTGGTACTGGGATTAAAGGCTTGTGTCACCACACTTGGCTGTGTCCTTGACCACATGGAGACTCTGCCTGCCATGTGATCTGATTAAGGGCAAGTGCTACCACCACCGGACTTCTGCTTATGGCTCGCCATGTGACTTCGCTATGTGACCTCTGATCTCCAGGCAAACTTTATTTATTAACATACAAATAAAATCACATTTCAGCACAATTAAAATATCACCACATTATCTGTGTTATGAACTCTCATGCTGTCATAAAAATTATAGAAAAATTTTCATAATGGTTATCACAATTTTAAAATGTCTTCTTCTAATACTAGACTCAGAAAGGTAAAAATATATTGTGGCTTTACTGTTGTCTTTAGTATCCAACAAAATGCCGTGATGCAACTTATAAGCAATATTTGTTAAATAAATAACATATGAGGACATATTTATAGCCAACATGGAAATGATTAATTTATTCTACAATAGTTTTAAGTTTCATAGTAAGGCACTTGGGATTTTTTTTTTACCACAAATACTGTAAATTCATCATTTATTATCCTCATTGATCATATCTAGTCTTTAAATAATTTACTTAGTAAATAAGTATTAATAAATCTGCTTTGCAGATTCAAAGACTTTTGTTTCTGAAAACCATGCATTGATTATTAAATGATTGCTCTTCATTAGATAGCATTTTCAAATTAAGAATCTATATTTAACCCAGTTCTGTGATAGTACTTTATCTTTCAGTATTTGTAAATGTTTTTAGTTTTTACAAAATTTAAAAATATTTTTCAACATTTGTAACTGAACTATTGGTGAGCTACAAAGCTATATGACTGAGATTATTTTGCCATTGGGATTATAATAATGAGCAGTGAGAAGGGTTCCAGAGGCAGAGGGGTTTCATGCTGGATCACACCCAACAGTGTTAGATACCACTTGAATGCAGCACCTTGAATTCTCTTGGAAAATTCGAAGTTGAGGATTCCCTGTGAGATTTAGGCATAGAGGAGAAATGACTTCCAACATGCAAGAATATAACAGTAAACTTTTTATTATGAATATGCTCTACCAAATTTAGTTAAATAAATTTCATGCCTCATATTACTTTCTAATCAATTTTAGATTTATTTCCATAGAATCTTAGAATTTGTTTTAAGTGTTTCTCAAAGTTGTGCACAGATCTTGATGAAGAACTTGGCTGTAGGGTCAGAAAGAAAATAGCCTAAATTTTGATAATACCATCTAATAGGTTTATGAGTTCAGGAAGGTTACATAACCTTCTACACTGCAGTTTCTCATCTATGTACTGGAGATGATAGGCTAATATTGCCTACCTTATAGGATTGTGATACAATTATAAACACAGTACATTCTCTTTCATCTGTGGTTCTGATCTCTAAATCTTCAGCTGTGAGTACACAGCATATAACAGCTGCACAGACCAGAAAAATATAAAGAGGTCATAGACAGAGCAAGGGTAGCTAAGAGATAAATAGCACAATGCATATAAAGCAATAAACAGAAAAATTGGAACAGGGGTTCCAAATGGAGAGTGGGGAGGGAGAAAGGACTAAGAAATCCAAATTTTTGGATAAAGGCTCAAGGAATCATCCTATTTTTACTTACCTAAAATTATATATATATATTATGCTACTTGGGCTGGCAATGCTCCCCCACAAGAACCACAGACTAATAAAATACCCAATACCAGGCATGAGACACCTCCTTTCACAAGGTTAGTCAGGGTAGTCCAAGTGACTCCTCAAAACATAGATTATTGCTCTTTCCCTTAGTTTCCTCTCAGAAGTTGAAGGTAAGCCCCTATTTCTGAAGACAATGCATACTTAGGATCTAGGACTCGGATTTTTTGAGATGAATCTAACCTGAAAGTCTCCTTCCTGCTGCCCAGTGGACACATCCACATCATAGCATCAATAGTTCAGGGAATAGCATTAAAGAGGTGGTAGAAAAATGTAATATATGCTGTGAAACAATCTCTCTTTGAAATGACTACATAAACAGGAAGCAAGACCAGAAAATGACAATCTCAATAAGCATCTTAATGGAAGAGGGGAACTCTCAGGGGTGTTCCACCCTTAGACAAAGAATGACACTCAACCAATGACTTCTAAAAGAGAATCAGCCTCCCCCTGGGATGAGCCCTCTAATTGCTTCCTTATCCAATACAAAGTGATCCATCCTAAGAGAACACACACACACAAACAACAAAAGATACACAGCATGTTGTATTTATAATCTGTACATACTTACACATGCCAATGTGTGTGTTTGCATGTGGGTGTCAATAATAAATAAAAAGATGCTTTAAATTCAAGAGTGAGAGGGAGGATATAGAAAGAGTTTGAGATAGGGTACTTGAGAGGCCTGGAGGGAGCAGATGGGTGAAAGTGATATGATTATATTTTATTTTTAAATAATATATATATATATATATATATATAGATAGATAGATAGATAGATAGAATTGTGTTTTACACAAATTTCAAAATGAATTTTAGTAAGTTGTTTATTAACATTTATATCTTACCTTGTTTATAAAAAAACAGAAACCTTCAAAATATCAGCTGCTCTACTACTATTTACTTTACAGTGTAGCTTCTGTTATTAATTTCCCTAGCAATGATGCCAACATAATCAAACCAGACGAGCACTTTAACATTCAAAGTCAATTCCACCATTTTTCAAGTCCACAGAAACTACTGAGAAAGCAGACTCAAAAGTCAAACTCAATAGATTTGCTTTGCTATGGTACTGGGCAAAGGTAAATATTAAGATTGTTCAGATGCCTTCCATACAGAGATGTTTAATGCTAGAATTAAGAGTCACACCAAGGCTGTGTTACAAGATGTGTTGCACAGGAAGCAAGATTTGAGGTAACTACAGTAGATGGTTTCTGAGAAATCAAGGGCAAATGAAATGAACTTCACTGTGAGTTTATGCTTACGATGTGAAATGCATTATAACAAAGAACAAGTATTAGTATGTTAACATCTGCATTAGGATTCCTTTGTTCTCAGTTTCAAAGCAGATCCAGACAGCAACATCAAAAAATAAATAAATAAATAAGTGTCCATGCTGTGTAAATCCTGTGTGAAAGTGTTCCTTGACTTTTATTCATGAGAAAATAATTAAACTGAAATTAATCAATATCTCTCCACATTGCATGAACTCATTTTTACAATATGAGAACAAAACCAGACAGTAAAGCATAATTGCTCTCTAATAATTACATCACCACCATATTTCTGCCATAAATAAGTCTGTTAAAAGTCCTCTTTCAATGGGGTTGGCTTGGATAGCCATGAATGTTAGTTTTAAATGCAAATTAAAAGTCAGTCTATTATATTTCTCCTTCTGATATTTATTTATTTATTTATTTATTTATTTATTTATTTATTTATTTTTGTTTGTTTGTTTGTTTATTGCCTATGGAATTACTCCTTGAGCACATGGGTGCTGAAATGCTTTCTCTTTTTTGGCATCTTTCCTCTGTGGTATGATGTGATGAATATTTATGGCACAATGAAGACTAATCTAATATCAGGCATTTCCTAATCTCATGAACAATGTATCTTCACACCAAAGAAGTGAGGGTTGATCTGTTTCCTCCCACCACAGCAGATTTTTATGTCTTGTGAAAGAGCAGGCTGTCCCAGAGGTCCTCATTTCCACCCAAGTTAAATATTCCTGGACTGAAAATCCTGAGAATTCTTCTTCCATATAAAGTTTTCAGTGTCATTATCTCTGAAATATTGCCAGATTTTTCTTAAATTGAATAGGATTCAGTTGATATCCTTTTTCATCCTTCGTGTACCAACTACTACAATTCATCCTTTTATGGGCATCTTACGTCTTTAGTCTCTAAAATCCATTAGTCTAGCATATTCTTAGAAGACTTTCCTTGTTCAGTGAAGCAGGACTCCTTCCCCATTACACCTCCTCCATCACTTGAAACGACTGGGTTTCTTTTCATTTATGAATTTAACTTAAATTGTTCTCCTTTTTTTCAAATATTCTCCAAACTTTTTCATTCCCACTCAATTACTCAACCTGATGTGTGTTAGGTACAACTAACGTTTCTACTTCTGTGACTTTCAATGTGGCCCAACATCAGTCTTATCTCATTTAATGTCCACAGTTGTTCCTCATATCTATTTTATTAGTATGGGCAGAGGGTTTTTGTTTTCAATCCTATTAGTAATTACAAGGAAAGTCCATTTTATCTTTCAACAATTAAGGAAATTCTAATGTTCACACTAAATGAATACCTTATTAGGCCATTAAATTATTCACAGAGAATGGTCTTAAAACTGGGGAGTTGGTGATGACTTAACGAGGAGCCACCATGGAGGCATGAGGACCAGGGTTTGACTCTGTAAAACTCTCAGATGAGTCCAGCAGCCTGGAAGAAGCAGAGATTCAGCAAACCACTTGAAAGGAACAGAGACCAACCAAATTGTCTAGAAGAAAGAGAGAAAAGCCTTGGCTCTTAAAAGACGCTTAGACAAACTGAGTCAGCTGGAAAGGACTTTCTCCAACCTGTTGACCTGCTTGCAAGACATCAGCCTCTCACTTCCACATGCTCTTGCATTACATACACATTGGCCCCTGTACATGTAAACGTGCATGCACATGCATTCATACAGTATATATAAAAAGTAAAACAAAACTAAAAAAAAAAACTTGCAAGGCACTTCAAAACAGAGTGCACTTCAGATAGAACTGCTGAAAGGCAGTTCACTGTGGTTTGTTCACATTTCTTCACCTGTTTGAGCTGAGGTACTGCCTGCTTCACCTCTGGATTAGTTAAAGGATGCTAGCTTAGCAAGTATCCTTAGCAAATAGAGATAGTATTTCTATTTGGAGTCAACAGGTATATTTTGTTACTATTGTTTTGGTTTCGTCTCTTTGTTTGATTTGGCATTTACTGCCCAATATAATATAAAGACATCTTAACCGTGTGTTAACATTAGTTGTCATTTCTTCCCATCATGAAATCTTGGTTCTTCCTAGTCCATGCTTCTACTCTGGTAATGTAACTAAATAGATGTATAGCTATCATCTGAAATTTTTTATACCATCCAATGGGAATTAGTCTGTATAGAATGGGCATTAACATGGATAGTCTGATGATGACTATTGCTGCCAATAGTAGTATTTTATTGCCTGTCCAAAGCTTTATTTGTTTGTTTATTCATCTCTGCACACCCATGAAAGGGAAGTGGTGTTACTTGGTATTATGGTATAAGCCAAACTTTTTCATTTTTTAGAGTGTTTGGATGTTGCAAATGGGATTCTGAAAGTAGCATGGTTTTTCAGCAGGAGAAAATATTAGGAAGGACTGAGATTTGAGTTTAAAGTAACAGGAGCAGAGCGAGTTGATTTATGATCAATGGGTAACAGAAGTTCTCCATATTTTTCCTTATAAATGGAGTGGAAAAGTTTCTGGCCATGCCTTGGGAAGTAAAATCCTACAGGCCAAATTACAGTCTCTTTGAAGCTAGTTTTCTGATAAAGACAGAACAGGAGCACCTGCAATGGTGATCACCTCCAGATATACTGATTCCAATTACTGCTTTAAAAAAAAATGGCTTGTGATTTAGTGACAAGTTCTATAACCTTTTGGTCAGAGATGCACTTAGACAATGGAAAGGAAAATTTGTGTACACTGTCCAGAGATGAGGTAAACCATCAGAATTAGGGGAACAGTAAGGTACCTAATGCTTGCCCATTCTGCTGTCAGATTGCAACTCCACATCCTTGTATGTATGGTATGTATCCTTCAGTGTGGTTTTGTCCACTATGAGGAGACCTTGACTCTAAGGAGATCTGTAGTCCTTAGGAACTACATCTGAGATACTATAGTCTGAACTCTATGTGCCCTAGTTGAACTTTGCAATGCTGATGAAACAATCCATTAACAGTGTGTACCACCACTGAAAGAACCCAGATGAATTCTTAACAAAAATTTTTAAGGCCTTATGCTAAAACTAAGTAGGAATTTAACAGATGATTTTTGGAAATAGAGCTACCCTAAATTAAGCTAAGTGCATCAATCAATATAATCACAGTATATCAAATCTAGATCTTCCAGGGCTAGTAAATCCCAGTGCCACAGTGAAACACAACATGACTATTGTTCTTCTATCAGGGAATACCCAAAGCCAGAGAAGGTAGTGTCAGTAAGCATGATTTTGCCAGTAATAAAGGATGTTTTAATTGAAAATAGATAAAAACACTCAGATCAGAGTATGCTCAAATGTGCAAGTTAATGTGTTATGCTTTGATTCCTTTTTACTCTCTACTTAACAAACAATGGTCACTTTAAGAAGAAAAAATACTTGCGTGGAGTTCTAGATGCCCCTTTCTGCACTGAGGGCCAAAATGGCCACATGCACCTGTCTGAGTGTTCTGGGAAATTTGAGGCAAGGAAGAATATAAACTTGCATAGTTCTGGTGGAGATCAAGATAGTTTATGAGATTTGCACTGGTTGAACCCTGGGAAGCAGAGTTAATGTTAATATTACTGACTGCCTCATGATGATGCTTGTGCTTCTGTTGATAGTCATCGTTGTTACATGTTGCATGAGAAAAATGAATAGATTTAGTTCCAACTTTTATCATTCATATTAATTCATGTGGCTGACAGACTGGGATACTATAGAAAATTTTTTAAAAAAATGCAAGACCATATTAATTAAAGGACCATTGTGTTTGGATGATAATTCCCCGATCTTGGATGCTTTGGGGTATTTCAAAAATAGGAAAAACTACAGCCATTATTCTATACATATTTATAATGTGACACTGTAGAACTAGACTTGAAGGTAAAACAATGTCTCCCTACAAATTAAAATAAATGATTATTACTTAATACAATGTTTCCTTTTGTGCAAAGGTTTGCTATTCAATATAGGAAGTCCAATCTTTCAAACCTGGTTATCTTCTCTGAAACAAAGCATGACACACTTTTACTATTTATTGCTGTCACATAGGATGTTAGACTGCTGACTATATCACCTATTCTTTGATTTAAAGCCCCTTTGAGGCAAAGGAACTAGGGTTCCTTTATTAGTTTTCTAAGTTTCATTAATAAAATAATTTATTGATACACTCAAACAAAAACTTTCAGAAAATGATTTTTGAGTTTAAAAGATGCCCATACAAGGGCAGGCAAGAAGTATACAGTAGTAGGAGGAGGGACGAGAGAAGGATTGAATGCTATTTCATTGAAGCTGGTCTGGAAGTCATGCATAAGGTTGACAAATAGTCACACGGTGGGAAGGGAGGCCTTAGAGAAAGAGTAAAGAAGACCCAAATGTCAGAAACTCAACAGTATTAGGGAAAGAATGCTCATAAAAGAAATAGAAAGAGCAAAGGAAAGAAAGGTTACACTTTTCCAAATAATTCTGGAAAGCAGGCAAATGCACAAGCTAGCTTCATGGCTGAGACCTGTAAATTATTGCACTAGAGGTGAGGTTCTGGGAGGGAAAGTACAGTACCTCATTAAACGTAATCTCTTTAGCATGACATAAGTTGAGCCTGCGTTCCAATCCCTTAGCCAGGTGATGGACTGGCCCAACTTGAATGTTAGGTTCCTACCCAAGCCAGATGTTCTATTCTTTTGACCAGAAAAAGCTTTTCTCGGTGGGCCTTAATTGACACTATAACATCTTGTTTCTGACTGAATATATCATTTGTTATTGGAACATACATAAATCCTTGGAAAGGTGAAGGCTAATTTTACACAGAAGTGTGAGATCTCAGATTCTTTCAAATTCATAGTAGAGATAATATTTCAAAGTTTCTACTTACAGGATTTCATTTATATTACAGGGAATTGGGGAAAAGTTTAGACTATAGATCTGCTAGCTATCATTTTCATATTATGTTGGACTTAAGAAAATTGAATGAACAGATGAATGTGATTACACAGAAAATAATTCAGTAATGATCCAAAGATAAATTCTGGTTTCCATTAAAGGAATTAATCTCAGTATTTTGGAAAAGCTAATGAGAAGTATAGGAAATATCTAGAGCTACAATTGGTGCTTTGACATTTGTAGAGTTTAAGGCCTATGGATTACTTAATTAATGACCCTTGCTCTAAGTGACCTTCCCCTTCAAAGGCACTTGAAAGAGAGTTTGCATATTGCTCACAAAATTCCGGCACTGTCTCTGAGAAATAGAAGCAATATTCTCTCATCAGATTTTAGAAAATACAACATGCTGACAATTAAAATACTAGAGAAAGATCTATTAATAACTAGATGGTTACATATATTTTTATATTAAAGATCTGTAGTCATGTGACTAGAGGATTTATAATTAGTTTGACCTCATAGATTAGAAGGAAAAAAGTACATTTCATAGTTTAAAACTATGAAAAACTGTATGTATAGCTTGACTAACAGCATTCGTCTGTTTATCAGTACAACATTTAACATTCCATTTTTCATTGTTTTCATAACAGCAGATAGCCAAGAAATAAACACACCATATCTCTTAAGCAAATTGTAACATGATCCTTAAGAACAACAGCAACAAAAATAACGAAGTGATTGATCAAACTTTAGGGAAGGAATCTTGCTATTAATGTTGACAAGTACATCAAATGGGCTAATACTTTTAATTCCAAGATTCCCTTTAGGAATGGGTTAGGAATAGCTCAAAAATATAGTGTTTGCAAAGCATGCATAAACATTGGATTCTATATTTAGCACTGAAAAAAATTAAGACAAGAAAAAAGCAAGGTATATATGAGGATAGTTTAAAAGAAGTCTAATCGATAAAAATGTAAATTGACAGACTTTCTCATGGTACAAATTATTAATGTTTATGATTCTAGGACTCCTAGGCTTTTTAGGATGCTGTTTTCACAGAGTGTATTTTTTGTTTACTGAAATGCAGCATTTACATAAAATGCTACCAAAAGGCAACTGGCGAGCTTGCTCTATGGGTAATGGTGGTTACTACCAAGCATCATGAGCTAAACTGGATCCTGGAAAAACTGGATCCTGGAAACTACATGGTGGAAGGAGAGAGCTTATTCCTGCATGCAGCCCTCTGACTTCCACAGAGGCATGCATGGGCGCATGGGGCACGCGCGCGCGCACACACACACACACACACACATACATAAATGTAATTTTTCCAATATTATAAACAATATGTAATATCCACAAACACACAGCACAGAAACCGTATGGAGTTAAAAAACAGCATCAAGGGGCAGTTTACTGTCTTTAGTTCTTCTGGGAAGGGTTTTCATAACAAATTGGGCAAGTTCCCTAGTATGCACATTACATTATTTTTAAATGAAGACTAAGCAATATCAGAAAGGCTAAGTCATTTACTCCACACTACAGCCAGAATGCACTACAACCAGTTTTCAAATGTTGTTCTCTTTCCATTTGACTGCAAAATGGAATTATAAAAACAAAACCAAATTTCATGCTAGTCCTTGGTAATACTACAACTTTGTGGTAAGAGCACTACTAAAAAAAATAGTTGTGAGGTGGGGGAGACACAGGAAGATAAGCTTGATGCAGTGCTTTGTTTCTAAATAATTGTGATAAAAAAATTTACATGCAAAAATAATAATACAAGCAGAAAAGACAATGGAAAAACTCAGAACTGGAGAAATAATTTTGTTACTTGATATTATCTCAATGTAGATATGATTAAAAGTAACACATGAGACATGTTCTCTAAGGGAAGTAACTAAAAGATGTCACTGAGAAACTGCAATTCTGGAGAGAAATTGCAATCATTTGAGGTGGCTGTAAAATTCCTCTTTTCTCTATGTACATGCTGCTCTTCATGTTAAAAAGTGGATTCATTTTTTTTTTTATCTCATTCTGGATTGGCTTTTGGAACTAGTCTGGTCAAATAATAGGATGGAAATGATTTCATGATGGGCCAGAGACAAAGCTGCTGCTGCGTTGAGTCACTTCCTTTCCTGAGGCTCTTGACAAAGTAACTTGGGTTGTCCATCCAGAGAAAGGCCAAGAAGGTTGACAGATCCCAGCCAGCAGCCTGTCCTGTGAGCCCTGATAAATAAAGGGGGCTATGTTTGACCCTCTAGCCTAGTGGCTGCCTGAAATGAGTGAGCTTAGCCAAAACTACACAGGAGAGAGATAAGTTATCCCTAGGGACCTAGTTCAAATTCCTGAACTACACAGTCATGATAAATGAAGCACTAAGTGTTTAGACCTGGTATTGCAAAGTGCAAAGAAAATATTGGGACCAACAATAATTAATTGCACACATATTTTTTTTCTTTTCTGACAGGTTATAAGACATTCTACAAGAAGAAAAACCATAAAATAAAAAAAGACAGAGAGTTATCGAAGAGGCAGCAGAAAAAATGTTTTCAAATAGTATAAAGAGACATCATCTGTAAGAGATAAAATTTCAGCAAAAAAAGGAAGTTAGAAAACTAGATAACAGGACATGAACATCATGTGATCAACATTGAAATGGTTATATGATATATCCCAAACGACCTACACCTAGTCAAATTCACCATTTGCTCTACATTACTGCAGTATGTCAGGCTCTTTGTATCTGCCCCTTTATTATTTATATTATTATTTATTTTCAAACTCAGATAACAGTTTATTCAAGAAAACTTGCTTGACTTCATTAACCCAGCTAGTTTTCTCTGTATGTCATAGTGCCCTCTGGAATTTCTTCTATGCAAGTGTTAAGTACAGTATGATGTGTTCTTTCAACACTGGAACTCACACCATGAAATTTACGGCTGTTTAGAACCCAAAACTAATGGAAACACTGGTGTCCCTGCAGTATGAACACTGTAGGTGAGCTGGCAAGCTTACTTGCTTCTTTTACTACCTTCATTTTCTTTGTCTTGTTTTTCTGTTTCATCCCTCATTGGTTTACCAAAATTTAAACTAAGCCAAGAAAAAAAAAAAAGACCACTAGCTGCTTAATCTATCACTGGAAATGTAGCAAAGAAAAAAATTTTAATCAAGTAGAGAATACACTGTGCTTCCTTTGAGACGGCAAACAGACAGCATATATAAAAGTTTCACACAAAGGAGGTGGATTTGGAGAGAATCGTCAGCCAGAAATGTTTGACAAACATATTTGTAACTGTCCGAACACATATCAAATACCCCTGCTCTAATGACTGAACTGCAACACATTCTTGGTGGAAGCATCCAAAAAAAAAAAAAAAAAAATGCAAACATAAATTGGAAATTGGTTGGTGGGTGTAGCTTCCAAGCGGGTACACTGAGTAATTTTGGGAAAACTCAAACCATCCACTGGATTCCATGGCAGAGGGAAATTTTCCAACATTTCTTCTGATTGAGAATTTTGCTATAGTTAGGAAATCATATCTTCATTGGCACAGTGTCAAAAAGTTGGTTTTCTGCCATGTCTGTGGGGAGAAAAGGCCTGCCATGACTGTGACAATCCCTACACAGGGTTTCAGCTGGCTGCCAATAGTATCGTTAGGGAAGAGCCAGAGCTCCATGCCAGAATACAGAGGGCGGAGTGAAGAAAGGTAATCATTCAAGGAGAGTGGTCCGTTCTCAATGCATTTCTAGTTCTTCTAAAATTAGGCAAATAATTTCATCTTCCTGAAGCTTCTTGGAAGAATAAGTTGTTTTACCTGACAGCAAGAAAAAAATTCCAATATAAGTATGAAGAAAATGCCTGAAGAACTTTTGATAGTTTGGAGGTCATTTCTTGGGGCAATGTCATTTAAATAAGTTATTTCTAGAAAATGTAGAAAAGTATTGACAAATTCCTAAGCACAAATCCAATTATATACGACCTATGGAAGAATACATTGTTATTTAAATAATTTGAAGAATCTCAGATAAAGAAAATATCCTCATCATCTAGTAAAGGTTATTTTCTTTCAGTAATCTCCATTATCTACCCCTGAAGTTCAAAGCATTAGAGGTGAGTACTGGCTTTTCCTTTGGCTTGATTTCTTCAATTATGTTTTTGTTCCAAAGCTAAGACATTTTCTGGACACCATAAGCCATAGTGAAGGGAGACAAGGAAAAAACAGTCAACAAAATACCTGTTTCTAATAAGGAGCTTCTTCTAGGTCTTCATTAACTTACATTAATATAGCTTTGTTTCTGACTTAATTTTAATTGATCTATTTTCTTACATTAGTTATTCCTTCTTCATTTTCTTAATATTCTGTGTCTCACTGACAAATCCTGCAGTACAATTGTCATAAGGGCTTCATTATTTTTATAAGTAAATAAATTTAAGGTAGGAAATAACAGAAAATACAAAATATAAAAACATACATTTATTTTTATAAACAAAATATTTGTTAACTTCTCTCTATGTAAGAAACCAAAAAATATAGTAGCAAGTAAAATAGGACAAAGATATGAATACACAATTCTTAAAATAAGTCATATGAATTATCACATGGTATATGAAAAGTGTTCAGTATCACTCTAGTTGTCAGGGAAACACAGGTCAAAACCACAATTAGCTATCACCTCATTCTGTGGATTATCACAAAGATTAAAAGATAAATCTGGGAAACAATGTACATAAATGAAAAGGAAGTTTCGAATACTCTTTTTGGGACTGTTGGTACCAACGCTCAATAAAGCAGTACTGGAGCCCCGCGAGAGAACATAGAACTGTTATATTACCCTGAAAGCCCATCACAGGTTCATATGCAAATAGAATGAAGTCACGTCAAAGAAATATTGTCATGTCCTTATTTATGATATTTTTCAAAAGTACCAGGATGGAATCAACTTCCACATGCATCATCTAGTGACCTGATAGAGGAAATGTGATACCAATACTGAAGTGTGTCATTAGCATTGTGACACTCATATGTGAATCCTGAAAATTCTTAGAGAAATTAATTTCTCTTAGAGATTCTCTTCATAGGGTGGCTATTACCATGGCTATAACAGACAGGTTTGAGGACATGAAATGTAACTTCATTAAAAGGATACATACTGGATGGCTATTCTTGATTGTCAACTTGGCTACATCTGCCATCAAATGGTTGGGCATACCTCTTAGGGATTTTTTTCTTAATGAAATCATTTAAGTGGGAAGACCAGCCTCTACTCTAGAACTTTGAGATGGGAATACATATCTTTAATCTAGAACACACCTTCTCCTGGAGCCTTTATAGAAGATATGGGAGGAGAAAGCTTGCTCTCTCTTTGTCTTCTTGTTCTCACTCTCACAAGCAAGTTTATTCCTTCAATGGCATTAGAGCCTATTTCTTGGGATACTGGCCTATACTGAAGCCCAGGTGATCCATAGAGCTTTGTGGACTGAACAACTACTAGATTCATAAACCCTCTGTTGGTAGCCAGTCATGTTGGACTAGATGGACCACAAAATGTAAAACATTCATACAAATCTCACATATATGTATATACATACAAATATGTATGTATACATACATGTACATATATGTATACACATATATACATATTTATTCATTCTACCAGTTCTGTTCCTCTAAAGAACCCTTTTATTAGGAAAAATCAAGAGTTCTGCAGTATGTCATGGCAAATATGATTACAGATGACACATTCTCTAAAAACTAAGGTAAAGAATAGTAAGTGTTTACCATAAAGATAATAACCAAACAAGCCATCCAATAAATGTATAGGCAAAGGACACATCCATACAAGAAGTACAGATGACTAATAAGTAAGGAGAAGTACTCAATTTCCTTAGACATCATAGAATACAAATCAAAACTATTGTGAGAATTCATCTTACCTTCGTCAGAATGTCTGTTGCCAAGAAAGCAAACAACAAATGCTGGAAAGAATGCAGGAGAAAAATCAATCTATATCTTTTTAGTGGAGGAATATGTTATTATAGCCACTGTGGAAATTGGTGCTACAGTTCTCAAAAACTAAATATCAGCTCCAGCTATAGCATTTCTAGGTTTATAGAAAAGAAAACTAAGTATATCACTATCAAATGTGCATATCCTTATAGACTGAGACACCACTCATAGTAGCCAAGGCATAGAATCAGTTTAAATATTTAAATATCTACCAACAGATAGATACACAAAATGTAGTGCATTTGTGTGCATTATTGTGCACTGTGCGAGTGTGTGTATGTGTGTGTATAAGTGTGTGTGTGTGTGTGTGTGTGTGTGTGTGTGTGTGTGTGTGTAATAAAGAGACCATTTTAAACAGGATCTTTGTGGGGAGAGAAGGAACAAGAGAGGAATACAGGTGGACATGAACAAAGTGCATTATGGGTATGTGTTACAAAGTTACAATAAAACTTCTTGTTCTGTATGCTATTTCACATCTTTCATGAAAAGACTTATTAAAGATCACTGTGCTAGGTAATTCATGTATTAATTAATTTAGCTTAAGCATTCCATTAATTATATGTTGTTAAAAATATTATAGTACACAATAAATGCATGTAAATGTATCTGTCAATTTGAAATAAAGAAGGTTTGGAAAATGATCAATCATTTTGCTTCTTTTAAGCACTAGGAGACTTACACTATTCTGAACATTTAATTCCCTATTATCTTGATAGTTACAGATAAATATCAAAGTATATTGTGATTACAAAAATTATTATCTGAGCTCAAGGCCATCTAAGAAATCCAGATTTCATATGACAGACTGTCACTAAGGGCTTGCATTCCACAAATAGGCATGGTTCTTAAGTGCTCATGAGTCAGGAAATCTTTCTTCTTATCCATTCATGATACCATTCTAGAATGAATTTACTCAGCTTTCCATATTGTTGGTCCATCCAACCCAGCCACCATCATGTCAAAGGAACACTGTATCTTCTCAACATGCATTTTCCTGCTCCTAATTCTTGCTGCATCTGCAAGGTTAGTAATGTGTCTGCCAGTAAAGTGTTGTCTCCTTCCATTTCCTATTCACATAACCACAAGGAGTTGAAGCAATTCTCAGGGTGAAGAAAGAGCCCTTGTCCATTAGCAACCACACTAGTCAAGCAGCCAGATCCCCTGGTGATGTTCTGGTCATTTTTAACTTTGGTCTATGATAACCACATTCTCAGCCATCTCCAAGACTGTTGTTCTTTCCAGTTTTAAATGACAAGTGCTCTGTATATCAGAGCATTTTTAGATGATTGAAGTTAAACCCATGGGGAGGAAGAATTTGGGCTTGGCAACATAACAAATTTGGAGTACGCTGTGGAAATCAGAGACAAGTGTCTAAGAGATGCATTTAAATTCTCTACATAATGACAGAGACTCAGCTTAATAGGTTGCATTTATTTTTTTTTTATCTATTTATTTATTTATTTGAACTTTGGGAATCAAGAAATCTCAAGACCTTCTTATAACTTAAATTTCTATTTTTGGCAAATTATAGGACTTCCAAGTTGATACTTTAAAATACTTCATGTAATTTTGCAAAATGAACATTCACCTGAGTGCACTACCATTGCTAACTTGTACATGGAGGTGGTCAAACCAGTAAGAAGCTTTAGGAAAGACCTTAAGGAGTAAGTACACTGTGAACCAAGTCTATGGGTAAGAAAAGTAAGAGGAGAAGGGATATGAGATAGTGGTAACAAAAGATTCCAATGTCTGCTGCCTTGAAAACTGCTTCATAACCCAGTACTGCAGCATTCCTATGACAAATTTTGGAATTACTAGAGTCCTCTATGAAAGTCTTCATTCATTACCAAAAGGTGAGCCATTTCCTGTCCACTCAATTTCAAAATCAGATTAAGTATTATTTTATCAGAGGAAAGTTGGCTGTCACCCAGCATTCATCATTTCAGAACAATTATGATTTGCTTTGGACATGAGAATGATGGATTCTTACTTCTAGATTCCATTTTGGCAAGTTTGAGATTTACCTCATGTGTGAGATTATTACTGAAAACAATGCCTCTCCAATCTCTCTTCCCTCATTCCTTTTGTCTGTAGTTAAAAATATTAAAGAAGAAAAACTATAATTAATTACATTCAAGTGAGCCTATGTCTGCCAGCACTGGCTCAAACACTGTTCAAAGATAATCCTACACAGATGTGGAGCCAACAGGGCTCTGAATGGCTATGTGCTTTTACACATCTTTTAGCTAAATTAAAATCCAAAAACTAAATCTCCTGTTCTGGGACAGCATATGAATTTGACATTTCCTGGCGGCTATTAGAACCATAACCTGATGAAAAGACTGTATTCATTCATTTAAGTAGTTTGAGACTGTTAAATGCTAAATATTTGCAATGTCTTTTATCCTTGGATACAATGTAATGATTTCATCATTTTAATGGCCTTTTACTCAACTGTGGTTGCATCTCCATTAGATTTTAGTGGCATGCATTTTAAATAGTTTGTGTCTCCTTAACTCTTTCAATAACTCCCAAGAATGAAAGAAAATATATTGTAGAGATTCAGACCATTGAAATAATGGTCTTAATCTTTATTTATGTCTTCTCTCTGATTCTTTTTTTTTTTTTTTTTTTTTTGGTTTTCCAAGACAGGGTTTCTCTGTGTAGCTTTGCGCCTTTCCTGGAACTCACTTGGTAGCCCAGGCTGGCCTCGAACTCACAGAGATCCACCTGGCTCTGCCTCCCGAATGCTGGGATTAAAGGTGTGCACCAACACCGCCTGGCTCTCTGATTCTTGAACTATTTACTAAACTTTGCTTTAAATGTTGGGTTAGGAAGAGATATTTGTACACACAAGCTACTCAAAGGAAGGTTAATAACAGATCCCAGGCATCTGCTTAGAAATGCTATGATATGCATGCAGATATAATCTGGCTTACTAAATAAATAAATAAGGGAACACCCAGAGAAGCTATTGTGAAACAATAGGCATCACTACAACCAAACATGTCACTTTTCTGTAAATGAAAAAAACAGAACATACAAGAAATTGATTACCAAGTTGCCATTTTAGTTACCTTTTTTAAGAATACCAAAAATACTTAAATGTCATTTCTCTGATTCTGGATTCAAAGGAAAGTGGTGTGTTTGATTACTATTATAATCTACCACTCCAAATATAGGGACAAATATCTGTTTTTTTTTTTTTAAGAAATAAATACTTCTTTTATTTTTAAAAGAAATAAACATTAGCTAATTTCTTTTGTATTTAGCTCTATTAATGACAGATTTTCATTAATCTTTTGTATAAAACAAAAATAACAATACTGGCAGGCATTGCCAAAATAAATTCATCTTACTTCCTTTAAAATACACCTACTTGAACATTTATATGCATGTTTCCAGAATACTCAACAATATTAACTGATGAAATATTTCATAAATCTTTATCTTAAAGACATATATATATATATATATATATATATATATATATATACACATACATACATACATAGATACATAGTTACATAGATGGATAGATATAGTAGTTTCTTTGGCTAATCTGTCAAATCATAATTAATATACATTGTAAGTTTAGATGTAGAATAAAAATTAAATTCAAAAGAGTTTTCTTTTTTCTTCATTAAAATGTTAAAGAAAAGTTACATATAAAGAGATAATGCTTCTTTCTGCCTTGCCTGGAAAATATGTAAATCTGTACAAAAACTAGATTAAATATAGTCTATTAGCAAAGCAAAGGAAATGCTTAGAATAAACAAAGAAAGGAATCATTAAAATCAAATTATTTTATTTGTTCTATTGGCTCTGCAATGTCAGTTTCCATGTTAGTGAAAGCATAATAAGAAAGAACATGGTCTCAATATCTCTTGCTCATATAATCCCTCCTCTATGATTGGAAAAAGCACAGGAACAAATAGCCAAACTAGTGGAAACACATAAACTGTGAGCCAATAGCTGAGGAGCCCCCATGGAACTGGACCAGGTCCTCTGGATAAGTGAAACAGTTGATTAGTTTGAACTGTTTAGGAGGCCCCCAGGCAGTGGGACCAGGACCTTAGTGTATGAGCTGGCTTTTTGGAACCTAGGGGATACGCTGAGACACTTTGGTGTAGGGAGGAGGGGATTGAACCTACCTCAACTGAATCTACCAGGCTGGGCTGACTACCCAGGGGAGACCTTGCCCTGGAGGAGGTGGGAATTGGGGTCGGATTGGGGGGAAAGTCTGCGGGGTGGTAGGAGTGGAGATAGGGGAATCCATGGCTGATATGTAAAATTAAATTAATTATAAAATAAAAATATTTAAAAAATAAAGAATATGTTTATAGTATCGTGAAAATCAGAATCAACATGCAATGAAAAGCTTTAACCTTTTTTAGCATGTTGGCTAATGAGAAAACTTAGCAAACTGTCAGGTCGTCCTCCTAAGAGCTCTGAGACTACTTAAAACACACATATGAAACATCATAGGTAAAACAGTATTCAACAGTCTCAGAGTGTACCAGGACACTAGCCAGACAATATAGCACATAGACATAGTGTCAGAGGAAAAGTGCAGACCCTAGGTAGAGAAGAAAGTTTGCATTTCAAACACATGAAGAAATATAAAGATGTACACAAAAATAATCTTCAAGTATTGTGAAAATTTCGTGAAACCTTAACCTGAGTTGTAGAAGTGGGAATGGGTTAAGGAAAGGTGACCTAAGTAAAGACCGACAGTCTAGTCTTATCCAAGACTTGGATTAGAAGTTTTCAACGGGTTAGTCAATATTCCATTGTCTATTGCTGAAATTTTGAGATTTTTAAACTTAAAGTTGTAAAATCCGATGTTTTAATTGTAAGGAAAATCGTGATCAACAGTGTAGGTCTGTTTGGCAAAAGATTGTTAACTACACAGAACACAGTTCAAAGAAAAATAACCAGAAGGTCATTAGAATTGTCAAGATCATAAGAGTAACAACTTCTATTTATTTGGCTGTATTGAAAAAGATGAATAATGGATAAATTTGACAGCAATGTGGTAGAATTAATATTTGGTAACCACTCAGAAATGGAGAGATGTTATTTGCAATTGTCCAGATAAACAGATTCAATAACATACGTGAGTATATGTTTGTGTGTGTGTAGGGGGTCTATTATAGGAATTGGCTCTAGCAATTATGGAGTTCAGGAATTCCTGCTATAAGCCTCATGAAATCTGGCCACTTAGGAATGTCAGACATGTAATTCATAGAAGTTCAAATGCTTGAGCCAGAGACGGATAATAGCTATACTTTAATTCCAAGTTGAAGGTCAAAATGAGTTGAATGAAGGGAGATTACACTGTAAAGAAGTTCCCAATGCCAAAATTGTAAGACCCAGGGGTTCCATTGTCTAAGAACCAGGGAGTAAATCCATTCTAGCTGAAGAAGAGAGTTGTCTTTATCGGCAGGAAATACACATGTTTTAGGCTATACTTAATCTCCAAGTAAATCTAACGACAAAGTCCTAGTTCCACTAACCATGATACAGCTACCTTCTCTGCCAATGAAATGCATGGATTCCTTAGAACAGAAGGCAACATCTTTGTGGTATGGAGGAATATTTATAAATATTAACAGATAAATGTAATACAATTATATGGTTGCTTTCCTGTCTTGTTTATTTTCACATGCAGAGAGAAAATGCATTATTTGGTCCCATGCATCCTGCTTCAGTTTTTATGGAAAAGAAATTTAAAATAATCACCAGTGAACTCCACATTCAGGCCAGTGATTATTAATAATAGGTAAGGAGAAGTATATTTGTGGACATAAAAAATAAAGATTAAATAAGAGATTAAAATGTCATGAGACAGAAACAAATTGTAGAAAAATGTGTAAGTTCACCTTAAAAAGCACACATATTGTATTATCTCAATGAAGCTCTCTGTGACTTAAACTAGTTGCACACAAATGCCCAGTATCTTCCACAATCCTAATATTGCATAACTTAAACAAGTATGATGTTATACTAACAATACTTAAATACCGCTATCAACTCAATACAACTTATGTTATAGGAATAACAAATAAGAGTTTAAAAAAAAAAAGATATTTACTTACTACTCATATAAATACATAAATGTTTTCATGAGAAAATACTATGGAAGAATATCCATAGAACAAGCACAGTCCTCTGTTCCAATCACTGTTCACGTAGTGGTCCTGGAACTTGTGGCTACTGCCCTCCACTTCTTATCCTGTAGTCCTATTGTTTTCAGACACTCACACTTTGAACCTCATGGACTGACCAAAGTTTCTATTCCTAGAAGATCTGAGCTAGTCAACATCTCCCCTGCAATAGGTTGCAATAGTTTTTCATTTTCTCTATTCACAGAGAACAGCAATGTGAAGAGATGCCCTAAGGGAAGTCATGTGTTCCAGGCATACTTTCCCCACTTCCACTGTAGAGTACTGATTCACTTTCCCCTCAGAAAAGACCAGGGGTTCTAGCCTGAGGCTTACTCTCTTCTTAGATTGTTGACTCTGAGAAATGTGTACTCCCAAATGCTTTGGGAGAAGTCTTAACCTTTAGTTCAACAACATCATTGCTATTTTCCTAGAAGTATCCTTTGGCTAGTAATAGTGAGTGAGCTACACTCATTTTTCTGTTGATTCCTGACCCATGAATATTGGTTATCAGAGGAATTATTTTCAATACTGGATGTCAGTTCACAGTATATATGACTATGTGCTGAACCTCATCTTGACCTAAAAGACAATGTACATTCTTGCAGTTCATTGACTATAAAGGGTGTTATTGGTCAAAACAATGCTGTGTGGACTGCAATCATGGATAATCAAGAAAAATGACCAGAAGTTAATGTAAATGATACAGAATTAAAAGATTAATAGCCTATGTTAATTTGTTTATTCCTCGAAAGTGATGAAGAAGGGATGATTTTGAGAGAGGGACAGAGATAGGAAGAAAAGAAGAAAGAGAAAGAGAGAATAGAATTAAGAAAATCAGGTACAATGTAAAGATGGATATTTTAAGAGATCTATTGACTTCTTAGCATTGCATAAATACCTAATGAATGGACATGAGTTTAAGTCCTAAGAAAACATTTTCAATATTTCCCATCACGAACACAGTGCTGCTGTAGTGTGGGCCTCTGTAATGTCTGTTAAATAATAGCTTCATTCCATTTCATCCCTTTCCTCCCCACATATATGGTATTTGAACCCACAAAAAAGGCAGACATAGCTGACAATTCCTTTCCTTTAGAAATGTCTAAGAGGAGATAAGAAAGATTTAGAGGCAAGTAATTCCATGGTGCCCACTCCTTCTTGTCATGTCTCCTCTAGACAGCTTCTGTCAAAACATCAAACTCTGGCAT